>NW_007247815.1:297882-315246 GCF_000164805.1 Carlito syrichta | reverse complement strand
TGGGCTCGGTGGCTCAGCCTGTCATCCCACGCCTTTGGGAGGCTGAGGTGAGTGGATTACCTGAGCCCACGGGTTCGAGACCCGCCTGGGCAGGCGAGACCTCATCTCTACAATAAATTAAAAAAAATGAGCCGGCGTGGTAGCACGCGCCTGTAGTTCCAGCTACTCGGAAGGCTGAGGCGGAAGGATCGTCGGAGCCCAGCAGGTCGAGGCTGTAGTGGCCAGGAGTGGCCATTGCACTCCAGTCTGAGTGACAGAGTGAGACTCCAACTAAAAAAAAAAGCATCTTATGATCAAGAATCAAAACCGACATAATTAACTGAGTTAAAGTGTGAACAAAATAAATATTTTTCAGTGTTGGGTTTAAACTGTACCTGTATCTCCTAAATTTAGAATAAACCTAACTAAAAATGCTAATTTTTGTTTTTTGAAATGGAGTCTCAGTACATTACCCAGGCTGGACTTGAACTCCAGGCCTCTAGCAATCCACCTGCCTCAGCTTTCCAAGTAGCTGGGACTACAAGCATGGGTCACTTCACTCAGCTCTTATTAACTCTGAATGCTACATCAATATTTTAAAACAATAAACATTGTATTGTTGAATGGATTTTGTGCCCTTGGTTATTCCTAATTAAGAAGAAACTAGAGGGGAAAAGTTTGAAATAATCTTAATCCTTCCGATTATACCTGTAATTACATTTACAATTTCAGAAAGACATATCACAATTATAGAACAACATTACTTTGAAACTAACTTTGGTGAATCTTGGGAAGCTCAAGGAACCTTTTACACCTTTCTTAATGTACAGTTAGGGTTTGTTTCTTTATGTTTGTTTTTAAAGTGTTACTCTGGGCACAGAGCTAGAGGGACAAAAACAGATTAAGAAAGTTTAAAATATCTCATGGAGGTCATTTTAAAACCTTTCTAAAAATGTTACCTCTAGCTGGAATTCAGTCTTGTTTAATTCCGCATCGAGGAGATAAGCAACCACAGAGGAGCCTAAGAGACACAGTAAGGATGTCAGAAAGAGCAACAGAACTAGAGTCAGGTCTTGGGCCATGACAGGGACTCCTCCATGAACAGGTGAGGATAGACTGCTGAGTCCCTTAACTATTCCGAGCCTTGGTTTCCCAATCTACAACATGATTGCAAGGCCCGCTTCTATTCCAGCATTCTGACACAGCTTACTTAGAGCCGATTCAATGTAAATTTGCTTTAAAGAGATCATGTATGTTGCCCTTGTTTAATATGAGGCCAATGCCAAACACGACGTGTGTGTATAGCATTTCCCTTTTCACATCATCTCCTTTAATCCTCAAAATGATCCTGTTCAAATAGACGCATCAAGCATTGCCAAGATCATTTTTAAACGAGTAAACAGAGCCACAGAACAAATTAATGACTCGCCCAGCAGCAGCACAGTTAGTAACAGGATCAATTCAGGAATTCAGGTCTCCAGAGTCCAACAGAATAACCCCTCCTTGAATACTCTTTGCACAAATAAAAGTACCTGGGTGTATTCCTACCCTGTTGCTTCTCTACTGTAAGAATATCCTGCATCTACTGCCCACACGTTTTAGGAGATCTGCTGACAATTATTTGCATAGTACTTGAGATCAGGGCTGTGACTTGGTCCCAGCCTCTTCTCCAACACCCAAGTGACCTTGGCCTAGTGATTCACCCACAGAAAAAAAAGGTCAACAACCCTGAGGATATTCTTGGCATCAGGCTGTGTTACTGCCTGGTATGTTGTGAGGGAAAATATCTGTGGAGTCCTGGAACTCATGAGGAAAGGGGGGATAAAGGTGATAAACTTTATAAATAGGCTCCTACCAAAGTTTTTCAAAAGAAAAAATGAACTTGCCAGGCCTTGCTTTCTCAAAGTCGTTTTTGACTAACGTGTCTTGGTTGTCAAAGACACAGTAAGGTCATTAAGACTGTCTTTGTGCTCATTTCCATATTATATTCCCAAATGGCAGAGCTGGTATCAGATTCCTTGAGGCATGGGGGCAGCGAAATAACAGGAGACTTGCAAATGCCACGGAAGTAGGAAACTCTTCTGTGCTCTTTTCATACATTGAAAACTACAAAAAGTCATACTCTTTCTGTAGCAAAAGTTTTCGAAAGGGAAACTCTTTAGAACTGAAATTCAAGCTAAGATCTGTCCCCTAACATTTGTCTCATCCTTCCAGCCTCTTTCCATCGCATTCTTTCTATGCTTCCTTTTTCAACCCCAAGTGGGGAAACTGATCAAACGCATTCTGCACATTCCACCAAGCCCGCAGATTCAGCCTCACAGCTGCAGTACTAACCTCACAAGTTCACTGG
Organism: Carlito syrichta; assembly: GCF_000164805.1. Lineage (NCBI taxonomy): Eukaryota > Metazoa > Chordata > Mammalia > Primates > Tarsiidae > Carlito > Carlito syrichta. The sequence goes on along the minus strand of NW_007247815.1, from coordinate 312,917 downwards.
CTCCCTCCAGTTTCCAGAAAGCGGAGCGGCTTTCTTGACTAGAGAGATACCCGACCACACCCACTTTACTCCCTTGCCTGGCTTTTGCGGCGCTGTCCTTAGAATTGCTGACACCATTTTCCCACCTAGTCAGAGACTATTGGAGGAAAAGATTTCTTTTGAACATTAACAGAAAGAACTTGCTTGCAATCCTCTTTCATCTCCCTCTCTGCATCCCAATTTCATTTTCATATTCAATACTATATTAAAACAGTTGCCAGCGGTAATGTAATTCCTCTGTCAAGGTTCCGACGGCGATGAGGTTCCGGGACACAGTCAGGTTTTCAGTTGGAAAAAATTGGTTTTATGCAGTCTGTAAGGGAAGAGTTTGGCAGATGAAGACTCAGAAATGTAGCCAATGAGGCAAACATTTAATCTTGGAGAAAGCCCTTCACACGAATGCAGTTGACGTAGAAGAAAGGAAACCACAGAAACAACAGGGCAATAACATTAAAGCCTGGGTTTACACACACCAAAAGAAAAGGAAATCTAGAGCTGACTTCCATATCCTTTCTTATAATTCATCACAACAGGATGCAATATGCAGATGTTGTTTCCTTTCTGAGACTGGAAAAAGCACCGATTTCAAAATCAGATTGACACAAATCTAGTAAAATGTCTGGTTATTCTGTGCACTGTGACAGTTATCTGTCATTTCAGGTTCCCAAAATACTTTGCAACAATTAATCTCCCATCTCACAGCAAGCAAAAAATGAGATGCAAGCCAATAAAGTAATTCCTGCAAACACACAGAAACTCAGAGCCACTTTTTCCACAACTTGTTATAAAAAGTTTTTTTCTGGATAGCATGTTTTTCTCAAAAAAGAACTTGCTTTTATTTGAAACTATTCAATCAGATCTACTCTAAGATCAATTGTTATAACAATACTCTGAACAATAGATGTTTAGGCCAAATTTTATTTCATTTGAAATCATGTGAAATTATTTGACAATACGTGTTTCCCTTTACCAAGTCACCTTCTAGTTCCAATGATTCAATAAAGTTGTAAAGTCTAATCATATCTGATTATCAGAGAATAGTTTTTTATTCTTTTCAGTGAGACATAAAAAATCATAAAACATTGTACTAAGCCCAAAATACAGTTAAATAGCTTAAATATTTCAGATAAAATTCATATCTACTTAACCAAAGTTTTGTAAGGATGTGTTGGGACTTTCATTTGGTTTCTCCTGAGTAACATTTAAATTTATACCTTGATAAATTGTGACCTATCCTCCTCGGGATCTTCCCTGTCCCTTTTTCTATTAGACGTGTCATCCCCAGTTTGAAATTTCCTAAACCAACTCACCAAAAGTTGGACCCATAGAAATTGTTCTGAAGTCAGAGCTTCCCGGATTCACGCCAAACTTGGAGAGATTTATCCAGGGCGGCCGAATGCAACACAGCAAAGGGAACTTGGGAACAGTCAGGAGGTAGCTGAGCACCCAGCCAAGAAAACTGTGCCAGCCATAGTTTGAAAGGGCAAAGCATGACCACTGCAGAGGAGACTATGGCATGAAGTCAGAAGTCAAGAAAGAGAAGGCAAGGCAATCTGGAGATCAGGAGACTGGTCCTCTACGTGAAAGAGGGAAAGTCAGTGAGGAAAGGGGAGGAAGAAAGGGAGTGATGAGAGATACTGAAGTTCCCATTTTTAGTGGAGCCAGATGCCTGAATGTTGACAGGTCAGGAGGCACAAAAGAACCTCTCATGCAACGCCAAACAGGCCCAAGCAGATAATACGGAAAGAAAGAAAGGTGTGTAAAGGATAATATATTTTTATATGAATTTTTTAAAAAATTACTGCTGATTCTTATCGCAGAATAAAGGTAAAATTAAAACATTCAAGAAGAATAAGGGAAAAAAAACCTCACAAGATTCACCTCTAACAGACATGCACCGAAGGAATTCTAAGGGAATTCAAGCAAAAGGAAAATGATCCCAGATGGAAAGACAAGGATACAAGAAGAAATCGAGAACATCAAAAATGGTGAATATGTGAGTTAATCTAAAGGATTATTGGCTGTATGAGGAAATAATAATAACAGATTTAAGCCTAAACCTCAAAAAACATAAGAAGCAGGGAACAGGATAAAACTGTAGGAACTCCCAGGAAGGACGGTGACGGGAGACCCCCAGGATGACAGCTATACGGAATAAGAAAATAAGTAGTTAGGATTGAAACACTGTGAGTCGAGATACAGACACACATTGAAGTCTTTATCATGAGGTCACTGCTGCGAGTATCTCTCTCCTTTTTATCATGAGTTGAGAATGCCTGGGCCAGCCAGCCCAGACTTTTATCTGTACTTGGTTTGTCTTGATGACCCACTGAGTAAGCTACTGCTCTCCACCCACACCCTGAAGCCTAGATCGGGGAGGACATTCAGTTCACTCTACAGAAGTGTTTTGCTTTGACCTGGTTCTCAGTGTTGGAGGTTAGGCCTGGGAGCTTAGTAGCAGTGATAAGCTGTGCAGCAGAAAATAAAGAGCAATTCACTTCCCTACCATATTCCTGCTAGACCAGTACCCAGTCCACAACACAGTCGCGCTGGCTGGGCCAAGTCTGGTGTGCCAGCCTGAAGTTTCCCCAGAGTTGCTCAAGATCTTGCCTGATGACTTCCACAGATGGGGGTCTTGTAAACCTCCAGGGAAGCTGAAGACAGATTGTGACCACACGGTTCCAATGACTCATCTTCACTGAGAAGCCTTTAGCTCATCCTTTCCCTACAAAGCTAGGTTTGTGTTTGCTACAGAGTTTTCCAAAGCCAAGCAATATATATCATGTAGGAATTTATGAGGGGGGACCAAAAAAGAAAAAAAAATGGAATTATTTTTGGAGGGCAGGCCCCTTGTAGTACAGGCTTTCTCTGCTAGGTAAGTGTTCTAGGAAACAGCTAGCGTTGTCGTGAGAGGCTAAGTGCAGCTTCAGTAAATTTTTTTTTTTTTTTTTTTGAGATTCTTTCAGTGGGTTTGCCCATTTTTTGGATGGGTGATTTATAAGCGCATACTGTGTTTAGCAGGTTTTCTTTACCAAAAGTGGCATGACCCCTATGCCCCACCCTCCCTATCCCTCTGATCTTGTCCCAAGTGACATTTTTGCTTCCCTGGATGGAAATGTCCTCAGAGGGAAACGGTTCACGGATGTGGGAGAGGTGAAACAAAAAATGCCAGAAGCACTAAAAGGCATCAGAATTGACGAGCTCTATTTTGAGCCGTGGGAAAAGCATCTCAATAGGTGTCTTGCATCAAACAGAATACTTTGAAGGTGACTGAAGTTTAAACATGTAAGAATAAGAACACATTTTTCTATAAGTCAATTTCAGAGTTTATAATGAAGCACAAGAGAAGGATCCAAACGAGGTAGGATGATGGTTACATCTGGGAAGCAGGGGAAGATGATTATCAAGGCTCTTAAGGTATTGGCAATTTTTTTTTCTTAATCTGGGCGATGAATACTCAAGAGTTCATTTCTGTGTAAATCTTCACATTGTTGCTATAGATTCATACATAATCTAAAAGAAAAGTCACTCAGTCCTTCCATTTCCTTCTCACCACCCCAAACTTACAGTTCTGATTATTTCCTTGCTTTTTTCTAGAATCCTGTTGCCACCATGACCAAACAAGCACTGTAGCTTGCCTGGAATATTAAGTAGTTTCCTAATCTCTGTCTCCACTTCTAACCCTGATTCGCTACATTCCACACAAAAGCCCAAGGGCTCCTCTTAAAGCCTGAGTTAGGCTTGTCACTGCTCTGCTGAAAACCTCAAAGGGCTCCCATTCAATTCAGATGAAAAACAGGACTTCTTGGCACGGGCTGCAAGGTTCTGAATGACCCGGCCCTGTTAACCCACCACTGTTGCCTTCTGGCTCCTCCCCCTCTATTTCCAGTCATGTTGGCCTCCTGTGTCTCCTTGAACTCACCCAGGCCACACCTATCACAAAGCCTAGCTTTTTTATTGCAAGATGTGCATCTAGTTTACCTTTTACTTTATTCATATTTCACATAAGTGACTTGTTGTCAGAGAGAACTTCCCTGACTTGCTATTTCTATTTAAACATTATTTACTTGGACAGGCTCAGTGGCTCAGCCTGTATTCCCAGCACTTTGGGAGGCCAAGGCAGAGGACTGCCTGAGCCCGTGGGTTCGAGACGAGTCCAGGCAACTTGGTGAGACCTCATCTCTACAATGAATCAGAAAAATTAGCTGGGTGTGGTATCTTGCGCCTGTGGTTCCAGCTACCTGGAAGGCTGAGGCAGAAGGATCACCGGAGCACAGCAGGTGGATGCTGGAGTAGCAGTGAGCATGCCACTGCACTCCAGCCTGGGCAACGGAGTGAGACTCTGACTCAAATAAATAAATAAATAAATAAATAAATACTATTTTCCTGAACTGCTTAATTTTTCTTCTTAGAACATATTTTAAAAGAGCACATCTATTTGCTTATTTATTTATTCTTTTTGTCCTTTAACCAGAATATAAGCACCATGAGGACAGAAATTTCGACAGTTTTTTTGGTTATCATTTGTTTGTTGTTTGTTTTGTTTTGCTTTTGCTTTTTTTTACTGTTGAACAGTGCCTGGCAATAGAACAGGAGTTTGAATATTTGTTGAATGAATGAAGGGTAATCCTTTATTTACACAAAACCTTAATCTCAGCCAAATCTTCCAACAAGTCCTAGGTTTACTGACTTTCTTGTTGTTCAATGGGGTTCTTACAAACGGTCACAGGAAGTAGAACAATGACACACCAGATAAGCCACTTAGGCAAAAATTGAGAGTTCACAAAACCAAGGGAATGTAAAAATATTGGTGATCTTTGAAAAGCCCAAATTTGGATCATTTCATTAAGAATAAAAACAGAGTACAAAAAATATATAATTAGATGAATATATGCAATTATGAACCATGCATGAAGTATAATGACTCCAGCTGAAATCCATACTTCTCAAGAAAGAGGATGTTATGAACTGAATAGTTGTGTCCCCATCAAATGTATATGTTGAAGCTCTAACCCCCAGTGTGATGATATGGGACATTTGGAAGGTAATTAGGTTTAGAGGCGGTGGGGCTTCCATGATGAGATTAGTGTCCTTAAAAGAAGAGGAAGAGAAGAGAGTCCTTTTCCATCTAGTGAAGATGTCATAAAAAGGTAGCTGTCTGCAAGTTAGGAAGAGAGCTCTTGCCATGAATTGAATCTGTCAGCACCTTATCTTGGACTTCTTAGCTTCTAGAACTGTGAGAAATAAATATCTGTTGTTTAAGCCACTCTATGGTATTTTATTACAGCCTGCAAACTGACTAATACAAAGGCCAATTAACTTCTAGGACAGGAAAAGATTAACCTACAGATATCCAGTCAGTAACTATATTTAAGTGACTATGAAAATAAATAGAAGTAAGGATATTTGAGATTTGAACACTATGAATTTTAATGAATTCAATTGAAGTCATAGACTATTAAAAACAAATGAAGGGAATTTTAAAAAATGGATTCACAGCTCTATTGTTCAAGATCAAAATTAATGCTGCTTCAAAATTTATTGCTACATGTGTTTCCTTTATTTTTACCTTTTTCCAGTAGAAAAGTTTTCCCCTAAGTTTGAATTCATTGACTTTTGCTGACCCTATTCCAAGTTCTGTTGAAAACAAACAAGTAACCAAAAAAGAAACCATTTACTCATATCAATGGGTGATAGTAAAGTGAAAAAATATATATTTTAGGTAAAAATTCTTCTTGACATAATATGGCTGTATTATAAAAACCAGTTAATACAATTTAATCTGGATTTCATCCTTCATTTACTGCTTTAAAAATTCAGATTTTCCATTAGGAACATAAAATTCATTATTATCATTTTGCTCCTTTTTTTTACATGTAATCATCTTTTAAATATTTGAATATTTACTACATGAAATTTTCCAGTTTAGAAAAACCAAACAAATAAATTTTCATCTGTCTCTTTAAACTGAAAAAAATAAATGTATAGGCTTAGTTATCTGGTAACACATATATACCATTAAAAACAAAACAAAACAAACAGCTTCTAGCTGCTATTGGACCTTATTAGATTTATTTGTATGAGTGGAAGTTGGAGATCTTAATTTTGTTCCTGCCTCTAGTAATAACTATTAGATTAATAATAACTACTACTTAACCTTTGTGTATCTCAGTTTTTTTTTCTCATTTAGAAGATAGCAAGATAAGAATGAAGTTGGGCTTGGCTTTAATATTATATGAGTTCATATACAATTGTTTCATCTGGCATATCTGATGCATTCTTAGTAGGAATATGTGCAATTATAAACATATATGCCCCTAACAACGGAGTCCCAAAATACATGGAGAAAAAGCTATCAGAACTGAAAATAGAAATAGACAATTTAAGCCGGGCTTGGTGGCTCAGCCTGTAATCCCGCGCCTTTGGGAGGCTGAGGTGAGTGGAATGCTGGGTTCAAGACCCGCCTGGGCAACTTGGTGAGACCTCATCTCTACAATAAATCAAAAATGAGCCAGGTGTGGTAGCGCGCGCCTGTAGTTCCAGCTACTCGAAAGGCTGAGGCGGAAGGATCGCCGGAGCCCAGCAGGTCGAGGCCGTGGTGGCCGGGAGCGGCCACTGCACTCCAGTCTGGGCGACAGAGTGAGACTCCAACTCAAAAAAATAAAAAGAAATAGACAATTCAACAATAATAGTTGAAGACTTCAATTTTCCACTTTCAATCATGAATAGAACAACTAGACAAAAGACCAGCAAGGAAACAGAAGATTTGAACACTAGGACAACTAGACCTAACATAGCCATAGAACATTGAGCTCAAAAAATAACAAAATGCACATTCTCTTCAAGAGCAGAAGGAACATTCTTGAGGACATACTATATAGTGGCCACAAAATAAGTTTCCATAAATGTAAAAGGACTAAAATTATAGAAGACACACTCTCTAACCACAGTGGAAATAAATGTAAAATTAGTAACAAAAGGAAATTTGAAAAATTAACAAACATGTAGAAGTTAAATTATACATTTCACATAACTAATGAGTCAGAGAAGAAATCACAAGGAAAATTAGAAAACACTTTAGATGAATTAAATACAAAAATACAACATACCAAAATATATGGGATGCAATGAAATCAATGTTCAGAGGGAAAGTTATAACAGGAAAGCTTATTTTAAAAAACAAGAAGCATCTCAAATCAGTAACTTAAACTCCCATGTTGAAAAACTAGAAGCCAGGCTCGGTGGCTCAGCCCGTAATCCCCCGCCTTTGGGAGGCTGAGGTGAGTGGATTGCCTGAGGCCGCGGGTTCGAGACCCGCCTGGACAGGTGAGACCTCATCTCTACAATAAATCAAAAAAAGTAGCCAGGCGTGGTAGTGTGTGCCTGTAGTTCCAGCTACTTGGAAGGCTGAGGCGGAAGGATCACTGGAGCCCAGCAGGTCAAGGCTGCGGTGGCTGGGAGCAGTCACTGTACTCCAGTCTGGGCGACAGTGAGACACCAACTCAAAAAAGAAAAAAGAAAAACTAGAAAATGTTTATGTATACCTCCTGAATCTAAAATAAGTTTTTTTAAAAAGTACATTTGTGCTACTTCATGTTAAGAACTTATAGTCCAATAAATCAATTTTATCAGTAAAAAAAAAAATAGAAAAGAAGAGTAAATTTAACTCAGAGCAAGCAAAGGAAGTAATAAGTAATAGAGTAGAAATGAATAAAATAGGTAACCAAAATTTAAAAAGATAAAATCAACAAAACCAAGAGTTTTTTCTTTGAAAATATTAAAGCAGTTGACAAACTTTTAGATAAGCTGACCAAAAAAGGAGGAGAGAAAAAAAGAGAAGATGCAAATTACTGAATCAAGAATGAAAGAAGGAACAATATCGCCAATCTCTGAGAAATAAAAAGGATTATCAGGGAATACTAAGAACAACCATATGCTGTCAAAGTACATAACAGATAAAATGAACAAATTCCCAATAAGATACAGTCTACTAAACTGACTCAAGAAGAAACAGAAATCTGAATGAACTAGAGCAAATTAAGAGATTGGATTAATAATTGTTTTAATCCCATCAAAAGAAAAGAAAAGAAAAGTTCAGAACCAAATGGTTTCACTGGTGAATTCTACCAAATGGTGAAGTCTACCGAAAGATTTAGTACCAATTCTTCACATGTTCTTTCAAAAAATAAAAAGGGAGGAAAATGTCCTAAATCATTTTATGAGTTCAGTATTAACCTGATACCAAAACTAAACAAAGATATCACATGAAAAGAAATCTACGGACCAGTGGCTCTTATATATATAATAAATATAGATACAAAAGTTCTCAACGAGATGCTAGCAAACTGATTTACATGACATAAAAAGGGTTATACGCCATGACCAGTGAGATTTATCTGAAGAATACAAGGTTGTTTCAACATATCAAAACTAACTTATGAAATACACCATATTAATAGAACAGAGGACAAAATAACACACGATACTCTCAACAGACACAGAAAAAAGCATTTGACAAAATCCAACACTCTTTTATAATATAAAAAACACACACACACAGTCCAAGGATCAGCTATTTTAAAAATTTTTTAGGAAACTCTACACCATTTTCTATAAGACTAATTTACATTCCTGCCAGCAGTGCGCAAGGGTTTTCTTTTCTCCATATTCTTTCTAACACTTGTTCTTTTTTGCCTTTTTATAATAACCATTTTAACAGGTGTGAACTAATATCTCACTGTGGTTTCAATTTTAATTTCCCTGATGATAAAAGATGTTGAGTATTTATATGCTGTATATACACAATATATCCACTCTCTATATGTCTTATCTGTTGGCCATTTGTATATCTTCTTTAGGGAAATGTCTATTCAAGTCCATTGCCCATTTTTAAAATCAGGTTATTTTCTTGCAATTGAGTTGTTTGTGTCCCTTACATAGTTTGCATATTAGCCTCAAAGATGAATGGATGAAGAAAACGTGGTTTATATAAAGTATACACACACACACACACACACACACACACACACACACACGCACGCACACAAATATATACAACTGAATACTACACAGCCTTTAAAAAGAAGGAAATTCTGTCATTTGTGACATCATGGATGAACCTGAAGGACATTATGCTAAGTGAATTAAGCCAGGCACAGAAAGACAAATACTGCATAATCGCAAGTGTACTTAGAATTTTATAATGTCTAACTTATAGAATCAGAGAGTAGAATGATGGTTACCAGAGGTTAGGGGTAGGGACGGAGGGGAAAGGGGAGAAGTTTGTGAAAAGGTACAAAATTTAGTTAGACAAGAAGAATAAGTTTTACAGATCTATTGCACAGCATGGTGATATAGTTAATAACAATGTGTTGCATATTTCCAAAATGCTAAAAGAGTAGATTTTAAATGTTTTCACTACAGAAAGATAAGTGAGATTATAGATATGTGAATTATCTTGATTTGATATTTCTACAATATATCAAAACATCATATTGAATCCCATAAATATATAGCTATTATTTGTCAATTCTAAATTAAAAAAACTAAAAAACCTAGCACCCAACAGTCTAGGAGGAGCAGAAAAGTCCTTCCTGAACTTGATGAAAGTATCTACAAAAAAACCCACAGTTAGCATCATATTTAATGGTGAAAGACTACAAACTTTTCCTGTAAAGTCAGAACAAGACAAAGATGTTCACTCTTGCCATTTGTATTAAATATTGTATTGGAGATTCTTTTTCAGGCAAGAAAAAGAAATGCAAAGCATCCAGATTTAAAAAGAAGAAGTAAAACTAAATCTGCAGATGACATGATCTTGTAGACAGAAAATCCTAAGAGACCCACACCAAAGAAAATCTTATTTGAGCTAATAAATGCATTCAGCAAAATTGAAGGATACAAACTCAACCTAAAAAAATTGTATTTTTATATACTTGTTATGAATAATCAATTAAGAAAACAATTACATTTACAAAGGCCTTAGAAAGAATAAAATACTTAGGAATAAATTTAACAACAAAAAAAATAACAAAATAGGTTTAAGACTTACATACTGGCCAGGCTCCGTGGCTCAGCCTGTAATCCCTGCATTTTGGGAGGCTGAGGCAAGTGGATTGCCTGAGCCTGCGGGTTCGAGACCTGCCCAGGCAACTTGGTGAGATCTCATCTCTACAATAAATCAAAAACTAGCTGGGCATGGTAGCACATGCTTGTAGTTCCAGCTACTTGGAAGGCTGAGGTGAAAGGATCATCGGAGCCCAGCAGGTTGAGGCTGCGGTGTCCGGGAGCGTACCATTGTACTCCAGTCTGGGCAACAGAGTGAGACTCCAACTCAAAAAAAACCCAAAAAACTTACACACTGAAAAAAATGCAAAATGTCCTTGAAAAGATTTTAAAAGACCTAAATAAGTGAAAAGACATTCCATGTTCATGGATTGGAAGACTTAATATTGTTTAGATGGCAACACTTTCCAAACAGACTTAACATAATCCTTGTCAAAATCACAGTTGTCTTTCTTGCAGAAACTGACAAGCTGATCCTAAAAGTCATATAAAAACTCAGGGATCTATGATAACCAAACAATCTCGAATAAAGCAAAGCAAAGTTGGAGGACTCAAACTTCCCAATTTTAAAGTTAGAGTACTTACCATAAAGCTATAGTAATGAACCCTGCATGGTATTGCCATAAAGAAAGACATATAGATCAACGGAATAGAAAGAGAACCCAGAAGTAAAGCCAAACATTTATGGTCAATTGATTTCAACAAGGGTGCTAGGGCAATTCAGTCAGGGAAAGAATGGCCAATAAGCACATTGGAACAATGCTCACTATCATTAGTCACTAGGGAGTATAATTCAAAACCATGAGATACCACTTCACACCCATTGGATGGCTACAAACAAAAAGACAGACAATAATAGTATTGTCAAGGATGTGGAAAAATCAGAGCATTCATACACTGCTCTTTTGAATGTAGAAGGGTACGGCCACTTTAGGAAACAACCCAGAAGTTCCTCAAAAAGTCAAATATAGACTTAGTATATGACCTGGTCATTCCACTCCCAGGTATATATATACCCAAGAAAGCTGAAAACAGAAACTTGTACATTCATACTCATAACAGCAAAACAAAAACCAGAAACAATACAAATGTCCATCAACTGATGAAAAGTTAAACAAAATGTGGTATATCCCCGGAGGAACTCAGATCACTCAGATCACGTATGTTTATTGCAGCATTGTTCACAATAGCAAGAACATGGAACCAACCATGCTGCCCATCAAAAGAGGACTGGGTCAAAAAAAATGTGGTACATATACACGGTGAAATATTATGCAGTCATAAAGAAGAACAAAATCATGAACTTCACGGCAACCTGGATGGACTTAGAGTCCATAATACTGAGTGATCTTTCACAGAAACAAAGAACTGAGTATCACATGTTCTCACTCATAAGCGGACCTTACAACTATATAATACTATAAGAAAAGAATTGGCAGGTGCAGGAAACTGGGGCGGGGGGAGAGGCAAGGAGGCAGGATTGGCAGTAGTGGGAATCTGCCTGGGGAAGTGGGGTCACACCTCATCATCAAGGGTACCTGCATAATGAGCATTGGTATACCTAACCCTGAATTGTACCCTCCACCTTTAAAATAAAAAAAATTAAAAGTTAAAAAAGATGTGGTATATCCATACAATGTAATATTTGGTCATAAAAAAAAATGAAGTACTGATACATGCTATGATACGGATGAAACTTAAACACATTACACTAAGTGAAAGAAGCCACACACAAAAGGCCACGTATCGTATGATTCAAATTGTATGAAATGTCCGGAAGTGGCAAATCCATAGAAACAGAAAATAGATGAGTAGTCGCCTAGGGCTGGGGAAAGAGAGAAAATAAGGAGTGCTTGCTCATGTGTATGGGATTTATTTGGGGGATAATGAAAACATTCTGGAATTAGATCGTGGTGCTGGTTGCACAACCTTATGAATACACTAAAATCCACTGAGTTGCATACTTTAAAAGGGTGAATTTCATATTATGAGAGTTAAACCTTAATTTTTAAAAACCTGAATCTGGGGAATAGCAAGGTATGTAAAATACACTATATCCTGGGTTATACTCTGCAACGTTTTTTTGTTTTGTTTTGTTTTTTTGAGTTGGAGTCTCACTCTGTCGCCCAGACTGGAGTGCAGTGGCCGCTCCCGGCCACCGCAGCCTTGACCTGCTGGGCACCGGCGATCCTTCCACCTCAGCCTTCCGAGTAGCCGGAATTACAGGCACGCGCTACCACGCCCGGCTGATATTTTTGATTTATTGTAGAGATGAGGTCTTGCTGCCCAGGCGGGTCTCGAACCCGCGGGCTCAGGCAATCCACTCACCTCAGCCTCCCAAAGGCACAGGATTACAGGCTCAGCCACCAAGCCCAGCTACTCTGCAATGTTACATGCATGAAGTGAAGGCCATGTGAAAGAGGACATGTGAAAGGAAAGTGAAGGCCATGTGAAAGAGGACAGGTGGAGGTATATGGCCAGGAACATGAACAAAACCAACATTTTTTTTCTTCAGGCAGAAAAACTTTCATTCACGCATGACAGGGTTAGTGACTATTTCCATAACGTGTGCAGACTGTGAAAAATGAAGTGCCTAGTGCTTGGATATACCATTTGTGGTTTCAAGACCAAGAAATGCAAGGGGTCTCAATTCCCAGATCACACTTTTTTATTAAGCAAACAAAAGTCATGGGATGGTTATGTTTAAAATCTGCACCCCTCTTCCATCGTGCCCTCTAGCCAAAGACATGTTGTGATATTTCTCCTGTTCTAGTCAGCATGGTCTTTTGAGTTAAGAGAAAAGAGCATGTCAAAGAAAGACAAAGAAAGAGAGAGAGAGAGAGAGAGAGAGAGAGAGAAAGAGAGAAAGAAAGAAAGAAAGAAAGAGAAGGAAGGAAGGAAGGAAAGAAAGAAAGAAAGAAAGAAAAAGAAGGAAGGAAAGAAAGAAAGAAAGAAAGAAAGAAAGAAAGAAAGAAAAAGAAGGAAGGAAGGAAAGAAAGAAAGAAAGAAAGAAAGAAAGAAAGAAAGAAAGAAAGAAAGAAAGAAAAGAAAAGAAAAGAAAAATTTTAAAGACATATTTTTAAAGTTTCAACTTTGGTGAAAAAATAAATTTAAAAATTTGATCATTTTATGTTTTTATGAGAATGCACACCCTTTGGGGGCAGTAGTTATCTCAAGATGGGAAAGGAGAGAGGGAAAAGCACGGGGAGAAAAGAGAAAGTAGGAAGTTGGAGGGTTATAGTTCCAGCTTTAACATCATACTATTGTAAAGACGGAGAGAGAGCTAAAGAAAAGTGTTTTTATTTGTTTAATGCTCATGATAGATAAGTGGGCAACTGTTATCTTATTTTCTGGCTTTCCAATATTTTGGAATATTTCAAATTTAAAAAATTACTTTTTGAAAGGTTTGCTATTTAAAATATATGTGTCATTGTAAAAATATTTTCTCAGCATGAACACACTTTATGCTTTAATTTTTAAAAAAATTTCCATTGTAGTTATTAATAGCTAAATATTGCTCTGAAGCTGTTAGAAAGCCCTTAAAAATATATTCGGTCAGTCATGAAATATTTATTCAGGATCCACTAAAGTTCTATGCACCAAGTGCTTTGAAATGTGCTCATGGTGCAAAGGTAAATAATTCAGGCTCTGCCCTTTTCTCATAAGGGGCAATTCAGACAGGTAAATGGATAATCTCCACACAATTTAGTGAGAGCTATCAGATATATGTTCAAGGAGAGAGGCGTGACTCAGAGAAGGGTGTGAAGAAACAAAATCAGTGTACTCCCCGATGCTCCCAATGAATTAAACACAGAATACATCAAGCCCAGGTGGGAAGGAAAGAAGGAGAAAACAAAAAAGTGTTTATTTCATCTAGCATGGCAACATAACCCACCAAATATAAATCACAAAACTCTAATTTTTTCCTCTGTAACTGTGTAAAGCTTTAATATTATATCATTATTTTTGTCAAATACACTTAGCTAGCTATGACATTTTGGTGTACTTCGTATTAGGGAGAATTTTTTGGTTAGCATTTTTTAAAACTAAATATGCATAATGTTTCTGGAACACCAGTGATATTATTATCCCCATTTTACAGTAGCTCAAAAATTTGTCTAGATTTGCAAATCTAATTAAATAACACCTTTAACCATCTGTCCATGCTCTATCAATGTCAACTATTTAAGGGAAAAAGAAAAGATCCACAGAACCCTCTATTATTACAAAGATTATTTTCATTATAATATCTAAAATTCGAACCAATTTTTAAGATTAAGAAAGCCCTTGACCTATCCTACCAAAGGCAATCTACAGATTCAACACAATACCCATTAAGTTACCAACATCGTTCTTCTCAGATCTGGAAATGACAATACAGGAATTCATATGGAAACATAAACAACCACGAATAGTCAAAACAATGCTTAGTAAAAGAAACAAAGCAGGAGGTATCACACTTCCAGACCTCAAACTGTACTATATGGCTACAGTAATCAAAACAGCCTGGTATTGGTACAAGAACAGGCACATAGACCACTGGTACGGGATAGAGATTTCGGAAGCAAAGCCTCAATTTCTCAAACAACTCATCTTTGACAAAGCCTCCAACAACAACCACTAGGGAGAGGAGAACCAATCCAGTAAATGGTGCTGGGAAAACTGGCTGATCACATGCAGAAAATTGAAACAGGACCCCGATCTATCACCATACACAAAAATTAACTCTAAACACATCAAACGTAAAACCTCAAACTATAAGAATCTTAGAAAACTCAGGAAACACCCTTATGGAAGTTGGAACTTGCAGCCAATTTCTGATCAGAACCCTAAGTGCCCATACCATAAGAAATAAGATAAGAGCCGGGCTCCGTGGCTCAGCCTGTAATCCCACGCCTTTGGGAGTCTGAGGTGAGTGGATTGCCTGAGCC
>NW_007247815.1:296933-297845 GCF_000164805.1 Carlito syrichta | reverse complement strand
GCTGGGAGCGGCCATTGCACTCCAGTCTGGGTGACAGAGTGAGACTCCAACTCAAAAAAAAAAAGAAAGAAAGAAAGAAAGAAATAAGATAGACAAGGGGAACTTCATCAAACTGACAAGCTTCTGCAAAGCAAAAGAACCCATCGAGAGCAGGGAGACAGCCCACAGAATGGGAAAAAATATTTGCCAATTGCATATCTGACAGACCTAACATCTAGGATCTACAAGGAACTCAAACGTGCCAAAAGGAAAAAAAAAAAAAAAAAACAGCCCCATTCAAAAGTGGGCAAAAGACACGAATAGACACTTCTCAAAAGAAGATATAGGAGCAGTCAACAGACACATGAAAAAGTGCTCAGCTTCACTCATCATCAGAGAAATGCAAATCCAAACTACACTGAGATACCACCTAACCCCAGTAAGAACGGCCACCATTAATAAAACAAACAACAACAGATGCTGGCTAGGATGTGGAGAAAAAGAAATGTCTCTACACTGCTGTTGGGAATGCAAACTAGTGCAACTTCTTTGGAAGACAGTGTGGCGATTTCTGAAAGAACTAGAAATTGACCTTCCATATGACTCAGCAATTCCCCTTTGGGAATATACTCGGAGAAACTCAAATCATTCTACAAAAAAAAAATACCTACACACATATGTTTGTTGTAGCTCTGTTCACAATAGCAAAAACACGGAACCAACCATGTTGCCCATCAAAGCTGGACTGGATAAAAAAAATGTGGTACATACACACAATGGAATATTATGCAGCCATAAAGAAGGACAAACATATGGACTTTGCAGCAATTTGGATGGATTTGGAGTCGATCATGCTCAGTGATCTATCACAGAAACAAAGAACAGAGTACCATATGTTCTCACTCATAAGCAGAGCTTGAACAATTATAATAC
>NW_007247815.1:284418-296423 GCF_000164805.1 Carlito syrichta | reverse complement strand
GCGATCCTTCCGCCTCAGCCTTCCGAGTAGCCGGAGTTACAGGCATGCGCTACCACGCCCGGCTGATTTTTTGATTTATTGTAGACTTGAGGTCTCGCTGCCCAGGCGGGTCTCGAACCCGCAGGCTCAGGCAATCCACTCACCTCAGCCTCCCAAAGGCACGGGATGACAGGCTAAGCCACATCTTTATAATAAAAAAAAAAGTCCTTGAAATTATCTGGCTGATGACATTTTAGTAACAGAATGCTTGTATATTTAACCGTTAACTCTGTGAAATATGTGAAGAAAAACTGATCTAATGGCATTCATTTTCCCTGACCAAACAACTGAATTTGGTTCTGGTCAATTAAAACAGTCCAGGACTCTCAACAGGATGGTGACTGATGTCAAGAAAGAGCCCTTATTGAGACCTACTGGCTGCTTGATAAAGAAGCCTCACAAACCTCCCATTCCCTGGTGGTGTTTGGACGAGGGGGGCACAGTGCCATTGGCAACCAGCAGGGTGTTAGAAAAAAGAAAGGGCATGTATTGTTTAATAGGGATCAGCTGCTGAAGAGACACTTATCAGAACCTCCTTTGTTCCCAAAGGCTGGGAGGATTTGCCACAGCCTCACCAGACAACAAGAATACAAGTTTTTCGCACAGATGAAAAACACATGAGAAACTGCCCAAGAGCCCAGGAATCCCGGATGACAGCCACCTCTGAGCGGGAGAGCAGGATTGTCCAAGTGACTTTCCAACACTGTGAGATGCCAGACTAATGGGACGACAGAGCTGTTGTCATTTAAACGAAGCCCGAAAGAAAGAGCCTTGCTGCTGTGTTTGTGTTGGGTTAAAGGATTTTAGTTCAGGTCGGTGCTAAGTGGGCTCCTGTGTTTTTCAGTGACCCAGCTTCATGAGGGATGACCCACTCATACGATCCTCCCCGTCCCATCAAGTGTGAGAACAAATTTGGTTGATTCTCCTCCAGAGAGAGCTTGGCAATTGCACAGCAGGTCGTGTTGCCCACACAAAGGCTCTTCTTTGTATCCTGATGACCCTTGCTTCGACCCCTTGTGTCCACCTCTAAGCGCCTTCCTCAGACACTGTGTTACATATACCATGGCTCTGTGGGCGAGGGATACTCCTTCCATTCTTTATTATTTGACCGAGGTTATAGGTCACAACAGTGACAGTGACAGTCCTCAAAGAACCCAGGCCAAGGCCAAGGGGGCATCCAACTCCCTGAGAGCTGCCTTCCTTGGAAACAGTGCATAAAGCAAGAATTCCAACTGGTATCCTGCTTCGAAGCTTACTTGCTTTCTCTTGTTTTCTTTTTTTAAAGAACACAAAGTAAGCAGAAGGCTAATTCTGCTAGGGTTTCAGAAAGCAACACTCAATGGGCAGTTGACCTAAACAAAATGACTTATTTATTCCTAGGGGCAACTATAAAAAGAATAAGTGCACTTCAAATGTGTGAAAATGTGCATAGTATTGTAAGTTAAAAATTGAACTAAATATTCAGTTTACATTCTCTTTTTAAAATTATAAACATGCCAGGGATAACAAAGGTCTGAATTTTAGTTTTTCAGTTTGTGTGTCAGGCCATAATTCAGAAACACATGCTTTGCTTGTTCAACGTCTCAGAGAAAATGGGGCCCCCAAGTTTGGGGTTTCTTATGAAAACAGCTTTTCTGTAATGGCTTAGGCTCCCATGTGGTTGTGATATTTCCAAGATAGTGGACTAAGTCAATCCTGATGATACTTTGAAAGATGCCACCAAGTCTAAGTGTTTCAAAGCCAACACTTCAACTGCTAAATCATTCCCTCTGTTTTAAGGAGTGATTATTGGATTGGCAATGGGGGTGGAGAGAAACTCTTCACCAGTAATGCATATGGGCACCTCATCTCAGTGATTGCATATGAAAGAGAATGGAATCTGGGAAAGACTTCCTGATTCATTCAGACACACAAATCATCCAAAGGAAGGGGTTGCCCCATTTTCTCTTGAACTCTAGTAGGAAATTTCCCATGCCATAATTGTATTTGTTATAGTGCAATGATCAAAGTCAATAAATTCCTCCGTCTATTCCCATTCAAGGGAACCATATGGCATTACTAAGAGACTCACATATAATGCTGGTTTGTCATATACATGATTAAATACCCAGGGGGGAGGGGGTGGGAAGGGGACACTGGAGAGAACAAAAGCAGTTGAAAGAAAAGACTAAAAGCATAAATGCCAAGAGACACGTGAATACGTATTCTACTCCGTGGTAGATCTATAGAGAAAACATGCTGGAATATGACCATGAAAAGAAAACAGGATGGATTACTTAAGAAAAAAAAAAAAGGTGGTATACCTCAGCAGCTGTGCACATAGAAATCATTTAGGTCTTCATCAAAAGTTAGGGGTTCTGTAAAGCAGAAATGTCCATTCTAAAATCTACTGGTTATCCTAGACAGCCTTGCTATTTAGTGCTCTGTTTTGTTGCAAGGAAAATATCACTAGGGAGAAACACTAGTGTAGCATTTTCTTACCTTTCAGACTGATAAAGGTTAAAATGTTTGTTAAGTCTCAGAATCAGTGTGTCTGTGAGTAAACAAGTATTATTAGAGTGAATGAGTAAGTTTTGGGAAATGCAGTTTGACCATATTCATTAAAATTTTTAATGTGTATAAACAATGGCCCCACAAGTCCATGGCCAGTAATCTATATTACAGAAGAACAAGCGCAAGATTTTAAAAAATATGCCCATAAGAACCCATTGTAACATTTTTATTCTAGCAAAACATGGAAGATATCTGAATATCTAGCAGTAGAAGAGAGGTCAAATAACTTACGGTAATCCATGTGATAGAAGAATATGCAGCCAGTAAGAAGAAAGAATAAGATAAACTTACCTGTTTTAGGGACCAAGTTTTTGTTGCTGTTGTTTTAAGTCATAGAATATGAGCCCATGTGTGGAAAAAAAAGAAAAATTTCTAAAACATAAGCATACCCGATCAACGTTGTTATATTATACATAAGAAACTTGGAGAAATTTACCATAAAAATTGCCCCCAGTAATATGAAATAATATGAATGATAATTGGAAATATGAGAGAGAAAAACCTTTACTTTTAATTTCATACCATTTTGTTTTGTTCAGCTTTTAAAAAGTAAGTGTGTATACTCACATAATTTTCCAAAGCTAATTTGTGAAACATTTGTAGCTCAAAGATTTTTTCTTTTTAAATCAATCTTTATTGAAGTCCAATTTATATATAGTGCAATTCACCAATTTTAAATGAATAATTTAATGAATTCTGACAAACATATACAGTCATATAACCCACATCATCACCATGATATAGAACACGTCCATCATTCCCAAAATTCAGTTCTATTCCTTTGCTACCAGTTCTCTAATTCTATTCTCTGGGCCATGGAAACCACTGGTCTACTTTTTCCTTTGCTTTTTTTTAGATTTTCATACATTGTGATCACATAAAACAGAATTTTGCACCTAGCTTTTGTCACTGCTTCACAAATAGCATAATATATTCAAGATTCATCTCGGTTGTTGTACATATCAGAAGTTTCTTCCTTTTTATTTCTGGGTAGTATTCCATAGTGAGGTTTTTCCACAATTTGTTAATCCACTCACCAGCTGGGAAACATTGGGGTTTGTTTGGATTGTTGACTGTTATTAATAAAGCTGCACTGAGTTTGAGTACAAGTCTTTCTGTGGACACATTTTGGTCATTTTTTTCTTTGATAAATACCTGGGAGTGGAATTGTTATTAAATATGTTACATTTCGTTGTTGTTGTTTTTCTATGTATTCTCTTTTACCTTTCATTAATTTCTGCTGCAGTGTTTGTTCTTTGCTTACTTTGTGCTTTAATTTGTCTTCTTCTTCTAGTTTCTCAATGTAGAAATAAAAATTAATGGTTTAAATTTCCATTTAAGCACTGCTTTCCACTGTACCACCCAATGTTCGGATATATTGTGTTTTTATTTTTTATTCAGTTCAAACTAATTTATAATTTTCTGCGTGACTTTTTTCCTATGGCCCATTTTTCAATATTTTGTTTAATTGCCAAATACTCGGATATTCCCAAAATAGATATATTTCTATTATTGACTTTCTAATTTAAAGTTGTTATGATTAGAAAATATACTTTGTATGATCTCAATCTTTTTTAATTTATTGAGCTTTGCTTTTTGTCCCAGAATATGGTCTACCTTGGTAAATATGGGCACTTGAAAACAATATTTATTCTGCAAGGGTACCTGCATAATGGCCATCTGTATACCTAACCCCGAGTTGTACTCCACATTTTTAAAATTTAAAAAATAAAAATAAATAAATGAAGAACACTTATTCTGTTGTTGTTGAATGAATTATTCTATGTCAGTTGGGTCACCTGGGCTGATAATGCTGTTTGGTCTTCCCCTTGCCAATTTTTGTCTGCTTATTTTTTTATTTTATTTTATTTTATTTTATTGAGTTGGAGTCTCACTCTGTTGTCCAGACTGGAGTGCAGTGGCCGCTCCCGGCCACCGCAGCCTCGACCTGCTGAGCTCCGGCAATCCTCCCGCCTCAGCCTTCCGAGGAGCCGGAATTACAGGCATGCACTACCACGCCCGGCCGATTTTTTGATTTATTGTAGAGATGAGGTCTCGCTGCCTAGGCGGGTCTCGAACCCGCGGGCTCAGGCAATCCACTCACCTCAGCCTCCCAAAGGCGCGGGATTACAGGCTGAGCCACCGAGCCCGGCTTTTTTTTTTTTTTTTGTAGAGCCAAGGTTTTACTATGTTGCCCAGGCTGGTCTCGAATTCCTGGGCTCAGGCAATCCTCCCACCTCGGCCTCCCAAAGCGTTGGGTTTACCGGTGTGAGCCACTGAGCTTGATCAGTGTTGGCTATTTTTACCAGAACACTTTTAGAAAGTGTCCTTCCTGTTTTCACAGTGGGTAGTCATGGTTAAAATATGTGAAGGTCCTATTGCCACATTCCATGGATCAGATACCCTAGTGTCACTCAGTCATGCAGGACCTAAGAGTTCAGCACCTGGTTTCTGGTGTCCTACATTGTATCACAGAGAAGCACCTGGTGAACTGATCCTCTGAATTCATGTTCTAAAATGGGTTTCTTATAGATAGCATATAGTTGAGTCTTGCTTTTTTTAAATCCAATATGACAATCTTTGTCTTTTCATTGGAATATTTAGACCTAAATTGTGTAATGTGCACATGATCAGTTTTTAAAGATTCCATACATAAGTAAGATCTCATAGAAACAGATAGTAGAAAGGTGGTTATCAAAGACTGGGGGTGGGGAGTATAGGGAAAGGGAAGATGCTCATCAAAGGGTACAAAGTTTCATTTAGACTGGAGGAATACTTTTGGTGGTCTGTTGTACCGCATGGTAACTATAGCTGATAATAATGCGTACTTCAAAATTGCTAAAATAGATTTTCAATGTGCTCATCACAAAAATGTGATGTTGGTGAGGTGACAGATATATTAACTAGCTTAACAAAATTTTTCTATAATGTACACATACATCAAAACACCACATTGTACTCCATAAATACACACAATTATTTGTCCATTTAAAAATCAAAAATAAATAAAAAATTTAAAAAATAAATAATGCATAATGTGCTTCACCAAGAAAATACAAGATTTTGAGACTTAATCTTAAACAATAAAAAAGAAAAAATTCATTATGAATTTTTATGACTAAATATTGAAATGGTACAATTTTAGATATTTTTGCTTAAATGAAATAAGTTATCAAAATTAATTTATGTTTTTTATGTACTTATTAGAAATATTTAAAGTAGATATGTGGCTTATATTATATTACTTTTTAATAGAGCTAATTTAGACTGTTTACAGCTAATATCATATCAATGCAGTTGGGTTTATTTGTTTTTCTTTTAGTCCCATCTGTTTTGTATTTATTTGTTTTTGTCTTAAACTCCATTCCTTTGGATTCATTAAATGTTATTTTATTTCATTTTATTTCCAGTATTGGTTTATTAACTATACCTCTTTGCTTTATTTTCTTAGTGGCTGCCCTACAGTTTGCAGTATATATACAGTCTATTTATATATTCAATTTATCACAGTCTGCTTTTGAATAATTTGAATCACTTCACGCATATTGTAAGAACCTTAAAATAGTATATGTCTGTGTACCACCTCTTGACCATTGTGTTATCATGGTCATGCATTTACCCCTATATGTTATAAACCCCACAATAGATTGTTAATTATTTTTGCTCTAATTAGTTTATTTTTAAATCTTCATATCCTTTTATTCAATATGATTCTTCCTCTGTAAATCTATCCTAATGATTTAGTAAAACATACATTCAAAGAATATTTAATGGAACAGTATTTATTAAAGTGAAAATATGGCAACAACCTAAATGATCCACAGTAGGGGAAGTGTTAAATTATTCTGTGTTCTTACAGTGGAACATTAGGCAGCTCTTAAAGGATGTGTTTCAAAGACATTTAAAAACACAGAAGATGCTCATAATCTACTGTTAAGTGAAAAAGTCAGAAACCTGGAGATTCTCTATGGTGTCCTTGAAACTGTTTATACTTGGGGGAAGAGGGAGAATGACAGGAAAAATAGAAGCTTAGGTTGTTTTTCACTTGTTTTATTTTGCATTTGTTTACTTTTTATTTTTTTTTTTTTGAGTTGGAGTCTCACTCTGTCGCCCAGACTGGAGTGCAGTGGCCGCTCCTGGCCACCACAGCCTCGACTGCAGGACTCCGGTGATCTTTCTGCCTCAGCCTTCTGAGTAGCTAGAATTACAGGTATGCGCTACCACGCCTGGCTAATTTTTTGATTTATTGTAGCGATGAAGTCTCACCAAGTTGCCCAGGTGGGTCTCAAACCTGTGGGCTCAGGCAATCCACTCACCTCAGCCTCCCAAAGCGCGGGATTACAGGCTGAGCCACCGAGCCCGGCTGTTTACTATTTTTTAAACTTGTCATATTCTATTGAGTTCAGGAAATACCTTTTTCATTGAGGATGCAGGCTACATAATGTCCAAAAGCACTACTAAATTTTAATTTCATTGTTTTTTTTATGTTTACATTGTTGCCTTTGTGAGTTTTCTGAGTTCTTAGAAACTCTAAGACAATATTGTCTTATCTATTCCTCCAGCCGTATAAAAGTCCATTATCTTTTCAAGAAATTTAAATAAATTAAAGTTTTATGTTTACCATTTTCTAGAGCTCTTAATTCCTTTGTGTAGATCCAGATGTCTCTCTGCCTGAAGAACTTCCTTTAATATTTCTTGTAGTGTAGATCTGCCTGAAGAACTTCCTTTAATATATCTTGTAGTGTAGATCTGCTGTTATTAAATTCTTTTAACTTCTGTATGTCTGAAAAAAGCTCTATTACCTTTGTTCTTGGATAATCTTTTCGTTGGCAAAAATTCTGGGTTGATGGGTTTTTTTTCATTCAGACAATTTAAAGGTGTTGCTCCACCATCTTCTAGCTTGCATTGTTTCCAAAGATAAATTAGCAGTCACCTTTGTTTCTCTATATTTAATAGGTCTTCTTTCCATTAACTACTTTTAATAATTTCTCTTTATTGCTGACTTTGAGTAATTTTAATGTTATTAACAATGTAATGTACCCTGGTGTGCTTTTCTTCATATTTCTTCTACTTGAGATTCATTTAGCTTCTTAGATCCATGAATTTATTTGTTTTCACCAAATTTAGAAGAAATTTAGCAATTTTTACTTTAAATGGTTATTCTGTTATTCCTTTTTTGGGAGTCCAATTGTATCTATGTTAGATGGCTTGATATTATCTCACACTATGCCCCACAGGTGGCCAATGCTTTGTTTACTTTTTCAGTCATTTTTCTTTCTGTGCTTTATTTGAGATAAAAATCTATTGTCTTTCAGTTCACTATTTTTTTTCTTCTACAGTGTCTAATGTACTGTTAACTACTTCCAATGCACTTTCCATTTCAAATTTGTATCTTTCAACTCTAGATCTACTTTCGTGTTTTTATATTTTAATTTCTCTCCTCATTGCATTCATATCGTCCTTTATCTTTTTAAAATACAGAGCATATTTATAATAGCTATATTACTATCTTTATCTGCTAAGTCTAACTTCTGGGCTGTTTGTGAGTTTGGTTTTAATGATTGATTTTTCTCCTTCTTGTGGGTCACATTTCCCCATTTCTTTTAATGTCTAATTATCTTTTGTTTGTATGACAGATCTGGCAAATGTTATATTTTTGATTGCTGAATTTTTTTTGTACCCTTTTAAAATCATGAACCATTTTCTGAGACAGTTACTGTGAATTAGTTTGTTACTGTGAATCAACTTGATTATATCAATTTTGCCTTAATAATGCATTAGGATAAGTTCAGAGCAGCCTTACTCAACTACTAAGCCCTTTCTAAGGACTGTATCCAATGCCCATATTTTAGGAAGTCTTTTCACTCTGACTGGTGGGAATATGAACTATTCCTTTCCAGCCTGTCCAAACTCCAAGAATTGTTCTACCTACTCCTTACAGTAGTTCTTTCCCCGTCCTAAAATAGTTCTCTCATATGTTTGTTCAGAAAAGCATTCAGTTAAACACTGAAGAAACAAACTCTTCTGTAAATCTCTAGAATGCTTTCCTACTCTGTAACTCACTCCTTTCAAGTATTTTGCTCGGTAAATTCTAGCCACTTTGACCTTCCTGAACTATAAACTCTTCCTTCTTAATTCAGCTAATTATCCAGGCTCTATTTGGGTTCTCCCTCCTGGGTTACAGCTTGGAACTCTCCAAAACTGTGGAAATCACAAGGCTCTCCTCCTTGTTCTTCTGTCTCAGAAATCCTTCTCCTGAGCCGTCTGCTGACCATGTTTGAAAACCATTTTTTAGTATATCTTATCTGGTTTTTTAGTTATTCAAGGTGGAATGTACAAGGGGGACCCCCCCCCCGCAAAGAAACAATTATTTTTTGGAGAGTAGATCCCTTGTAATATAGGCTTCCCCTGTTAGGTAAGTGTGCTCGGAATCCATCAGCATCAGTGTACCAGCTAGCATTGTGAAAGGCTACATTTGGCATCAATTAATTTTTTGTGAGATTCTTCTAATGCCCAGTTCATGATGAGTAATTTATGAGTGCACCTGCCCACGCTGCTGAGTATTCAGTAGTTTTTGAACAAAGTGGCATGACCCCTATGCCTCACCCTCACTATTCACCCAATCTCACCCTGCATGACTTTTTTTTTTGTTCCCCTAGATGAAGAAAGTCCTCAACAAGAAATGTTTTGCCAGTGTGGAAGAGGCAAAATCAACAATGGCAGAAGCACTAAAAGGCATCAAAAAAAGCCGGGTTCGGTGGCTCAGCCTGTCATCCCGCACCTTTGGGAGGCTGAGGTGAGTGGATGGCCTGAACCCGCGGTTCGAGACCCGCCTGGCAGCGAGACCTCGTCTCTACAATAAATCAAAAAATCAGCCGGGCGTGGTAGCACGCGCCTGTAATTCCGGCTACTCGGAAGGCTGAGGCGGAAGGATCGCCGGAGCCCATCAGGCGAGGCTGCGGTGGCCGGGAGCGGCCACTGCCCTCCGGTCTGGGTGACTGAGTGAGACTCCAACTCAAAAAAAAAAAAAAGGCATCAAAAAGGATGGTTTTTGAATGGTGGAAAAAGCATCTCAAACGTTATATTGCATTGAACAGAGAGTACTTTGAAGGTGACTGATGTTTAAACATGTAAGAATAAGTACACACTTTTTAATAGACAAATTCCAATTTTTTAGATCCCCCCTCATAGATCCAGTCCCTGCTACTCTACAATGACTCATACAAAGATTTATAATTTGTAAGTAATAGAAATTCAAAATACAGACAACACCAAGACTAGTTTACTTATTTATGAGACTTCAGAATCCCAGATTGCCTCTTGGTAACCTTTCTAAGACTCAGTTATCATAAATTAGAATTCATCAGAATGACAATTAATATATATAAACTTTTGGGAGGGAATATTATATATTTTCTTTACCCCATATTTCACTACCATTTGAGATAGAGCTAATAGCTATAGACACTTGCTACAACTCTTTATTTTCGCAATTCTTCGAAGTGATGATTATTTTCTGTTTGTCCTGTCAGATATATCTTTTACGCTTCTCTTCTTTCTGTCTTCCAGTTAGGTTTAACAAATAGAAGACCCTGGCAGGAGGCTCAAGGGTAGGAGGAGAGGATGATTCCATCCCCACACATCATTTTCCAGCCAAGGTTTTAGCAATAGCTGCATTCATCGAGTTATGGCCAGAGCTCCTAGAAGTAACCCCTTTCCCATGGCTACCACTCTTGGCAGGTTCTAACATCACTCTCTCTCTCCTTGGTTCTTTAGGCCTAGGAATAAAAATGGCTTGATTTTCTATTGCTGCTGTTTTCTGAGTGTCTCATCATCCCTTGCTTTTGTTTTTGTTTGGCTCTACCCACACCTCTGTAAACAGTTACTTTATTAAACCCTCTTCAGTTAATCGTTTAGTGGAACACTTGCTTCTTGCTGGCAGCTCCACAATCCCAGGCCACATCATTATTATTTTTAAAATTTTTAATTTTAAATATGTGGGGTACAACTCAGGGTTAGGTATACAAATGTTCATTATGCAGGTACCCTTGTGGATGAGGCGTGCCCCTCCTCCCCGGGCAGTTTCCCACTACTGCCGATCCTTTTCTTTTCTTTTTTTTTCATTAATCAGTATTTTTTATTATGGTTTTGTGGGGTACAGTTAAGGGTTAGGTGTACAATGATGTTTCATTCAGGCACCCTGTAGATAAGAAGTGTTTTCCCATCCCTTGACAGATATTTGTTACTGTTAATCTCATCCCCCTCCCCCCCCAACCGATCCTTTTCTTATAGAATTAAGATAATTGTTCAAGGTCCGCTTATGCGTGAGAACATGTGATAGTTCTTTGTTTCTGTGATAGATCACTCAGTATTATAGACTCTAAGTCCATCCAAGTTGCTGTGAAGTTCATAATTTTTCTTTCTTTATGGTTGAATAATATTCCATTATGCATATGTAACACATTTTTTTTTAATCTAGTCCTTTTTCGATGGGCAGCATGGTTGGTTCCATATTTTTGCTATTGTGAATAATGCTGCAATAAACACGTATGTGCAGGTTTTAATCTTTTTCACAGAGTAATTAATCTTTTTCACAGAGTAATTTGAGTTCCTCTGGGTATATTCCCAGTATGGGGATTGTGGGGTTGTATGGGAGGTCGGTTTTTGGATCTTTTAGGAATCTTCAAACTGTTTTTCACAGAGATTGTACTAGTTTACACTCCCACCAACAGTGTAGAAGCATTCCCTTTTCCCTATATCCTCTCCAGCATCATTGTTTTTTGTTATTGATAATCCAGGCCATATATTAATGTTTCACCTCCAAAATTATAAATTCAACATCCCAATTGACCACAACTCTCTATCCTTTTGGTTCTCTACTTCCATGAACTGTCTGTTCTTCCACTAATCCCTTACTCGGTCCCTTCCTCTCTTTCTTCTTCTTCTAATCTTTTAGCCACTTTCTAGCTTTATTTTCTTCCCAATCCAGCCTAGATTCAATAATTGCTCATGTCACCCACTTTTAAGTCACTCCTTTGTAACAATTATCTTCATCAACAAGAGGTCTAACTCAACTTGTTAATCAAGACTTTTAAATAGTCTGAGCCTTTATTTATAAATATTTGGATAACGCATTAATAGTATAACCACTACCCAATCAGATGACTTTCAAGAATGAAAGGAAGCGGGGCTCCATGGCTCAGCCTGTAATCCCACACTTTGGGAGGCTGAGGTGAGTGGATTGTCTGAGCCCGCGGGTTCGAGACCTGCCTGGGCAACTTGGCGAGAACTCATCTCTACAATAAATCAAAAAACCAGCCGGGCATGGTAGCACATGCCTGTAATTCCGGCTACTCGGAAGGCTGAGGTGGAAGGATCGCCGGAACCCAGCGGGTCGAGGCTGCAGTGGCCGG
>NW_007247815.1:243979-284273 GCF_000164805.1 Carlito syrichta | reverse complement strand
AAAAAAAAAGAGTGAAAGGAGGAGCTATTAATTATTATTAATTACTATACCAGTTACACAATAGTACAGTCCCAAGGAAACTGGGCATGTGACCACCTATCCCTAAAGCCTTCTGGCTCTAGAATGCTATGATTATATTATACATATTAAAACCAGAAGATGGATTTTTTTTTTAGAGTCATAGCTTATAGTTTATACTATGTTCTGCTTAGTGAACATAACAAAACACTTGGAAAAAAATAAAAAGACAAATAAGAAATTAAAGACAGACATTTAATTTAATTAGGTGAGGGGCTGGGAAGAGTAAAGACCATGAAAGAAGAAAAGACTCACAAGCACATGTTTCCTTCCAAATATTAGACTGGTCGGACAGTTGCTTACAGGGAAAGACGCTGTTTTTTCAGACAAGCAAGTAGAAGCAAACCTACAGAACAATCTACCCATCTGAGTACAAATGGAAAATTGCATGCCCTCCTGCCTTCTTTTTTTGAGTTGGAGTCACTCTGTCACCCAGACTGGAGTGCAGTGGCCGCTCCTGGCCACCACAGCCTCGACCCGCTGGGCTCCGGCGATCCTTCCGCCTCAGCCTTCCGAGGAGCCGGAACTACAGGCATGCGCTACCACGCCCGGTTCATTTTTTTGATTTATTGTAGAGGTGAGGTCTCGCCAAGTTGCCCAGGCGGGTCTCGAACCCGCAGGCTCAGGCAATCCACTCACCTCAGCCTCCCAAGGCGTGGGCCTCCTGCCTTCTTATCCTTTCACTTTGATTTTCTGTTTTCAGCTTCCAACTGCACAGACTCACGCTGGGCCCTAGGCCCTGCCTCCCCCCGCCCCACAACAAAAAGACTTCCCCAACTGAATAGGCATGGTCGCCATGGAAGCTGGGGGATCATAAAGTTCTGAGCTGTGGGTCTTGGCACGGTTCCATGCATTATCTGCCTCCTAGTGCAAATCAGTCCCTTTATCTAATTAGTAGCCTTACAAATAGCCACCTGCCCCAGAGCTTAACCATTAAAGATGCAATATTGACTGAAGAGCTTGAGACCAGGGGTGAGGATAACAGAAAACTGAAAGCTGATCTGAGGGAGGCCCTGTCTCTCCTGGCTGCAGACACCTGCAAGCCCTGGCCCACCCACAGAACAGGAGTTCAAAAGGAGGCCAAGAACAAAATCTCTTCTGTCTTCCTTTCACGACTCACCTTGGGTGTCTTTGGATTCACTGGCCTCAGAAGCTGGGCCTGCTGGCCTCTGCCTAAAAGACCTGCTGGACTTTTTCTGCTTAGGAGCACAACTGCTCCCTGTTTCAGAGTTTCCTACCTAAAACATACAGCCTGGTGTCTCTCTCTCTCTCTCTCTCTCTCTCTCTCTCTCTTTCTCTCCACCAACTGTCCTGGCCTGTTGTAATCCACAAGCTGGTCTGGATACTTCAGAACCATCTCCTGATTCACTCCAGAGTCTGACTCCTTTGCGACTTCCTTAAATGCGTTAGCTAGACTCTAATGCAATATATCTCCTGCTGGTGAGATCTTACTCTAGACTCAACTTATTCAGATGTTTGTCAGGTTCACCTCTTTCTCTACCTGTAAAAAATTCTAAAAACAGAAGCTGGGCGTGGTGGCTCACGCCTGTAATCCCAGCATTTTGGAAGGCTGAGGCGAGAGGATTGTCTGAGTCCACAGGTTCAAGACCAGACTGGGCAATATGGCAAGAACTCATCTCTACAATAAATCAAAAAATTAGCTGGGTGTGGTGGTGCATGCCTGTGGTTCTAGCTACTTGGAAGGCTGAGGTGGAAGGATTGCCGGAGCCCAGCAGGTGGAGGCTGCGGTGGCCGTGAGCGTGCCACTGTGGTGACCGTGAGCATACAACAATTTCTTGACACTCCCACTGGGTGACAGAGTGAGATTTTGATTTTTAAAAAAAGGGAATTCTAAAAACAAAAAGCAAAATTATTTTTATTCAGCATTTACTGTAGAGAGGCAAAGATCTTCCTACGTTTATTTCACAGATATTAATGAATAGAAACTTTCAAAAAGTTGATGCCAGTGCCTTCTGGGGGAGCACAATGTGGTGACTCTGCCTTTTACATCCCCAGCTGAATTTCAAAAACGATACCAACTGTAGTCAGAGGGCGAGGAGAGGGAATGGGGGAGGAGCCACCTTCAATTTTTCAGCTGACGCTGTGGTGCCACCTTTGAGAGTCTCTAGCCATTATGAGAGCAAGACTCTAATGCAATATATCTGTCATGAACTTCTGGAATTAAAACATATATATATATATTTTTTGAGTTGGAGTCTCACTCTATCGCCCAGACTGGAGTGCAGTGGCCGTTCCCAGCCACTGCAGCCTCAACCTGCTGGGGCTTTGGCGATCCTTCTGCCTCAGCCTTCCAAGTAGCTGGAATTACAGGTGTGCGCTACCATGCCCAGCTAATTTTTTGATTTATTGTAGAGATGAGTTCTCACCAAGTGGCCCAGGCGGGTCTCGACCCCGTGGGCTCGGGCAATCCACTCACCTCAGCCTCCCAAGGCGTGGGATTACAAGCTGAGCCACCGAACCCAGCTAAAGCATATTTTTAAAACTTACCCAATTGTCTCCTTTTGCTGAATATTTGTCCCCTATGTACGGAGTAAGTTCATGTCTCAGGAGAATGTTACTGTCATGAATGATTTTGAAATCTCTTGTTTGTTATTATTGAACTATGATTTGTGGGAATAGCCATTCAATAGAATCTAATTAAATTATGAAATGATTATTCTTACTGTGCTGGCCATGGTCAAGTATGACAACTATAGGAAAAAAAAATGAGGTAGAAAAACTACACTAAGTCTTTTCATCTATTCTTTTCTTAATGCAATCTACGATTTATTTTGCTTTGCTATCAGATTAGCTACTTTGGTTTGAAATGACATCAAGCAACAGAGCTTCTTATATTTCCTTAAATATGCCATTCCAGAGGCAAGCAGATCTAACTGATACCAGATCCTTGATATTCAGATACAGCCTCTTTTCTTGACATTCCCGTTGTTCTTATTTATGAGTTTATAGTTTTAAATAAAATATCTGCAAAGCCCATGAAAAGAAAGTCAGTGTTTTGAATCTGTGTAAGCAAAAATGACACAAGGCCTGCATTCCCTTCCTGCCCACTGTGACTTCTCAGGCCATTCCAGGAGCAACCAAATTAAACAGTTGTGCTGTGAACCAAAGCCCAAAGGCCAGTGTTTAGGTTTCTTTTGAGAAAAGGAAAAACTACAGACTCAGAAACAAGAGCTATCTCTGTGAAAATTTTCACCTTTCTTCTCCAATCCCTTTAAGTAAGGGTTGTCAACCATCACCAATGTATTCAACATAGGTAAAAATATTCCTCTGTGCATTTAACATCTCGGCAACTTCTAACAATTCTTGACTGGTACTCAATTGCAATCTTATTAAACAAAAAGTTTTCCATACACAAAGAGGTAATTTCTTTTTGGTGTGTAACTACCTGTTCAATGTCTGATTTCTCTTCAGACTTTAAGCTCTAGAAGAGCAGGGACAGCTCATTTCTTAATTGCCGCTCCGTTCTTGTGAACGAGTATTTACAACAGGGATAAAGTATGCGATGACGTCTTCATTGTTTAGGTACTATGAAGAATAGTCGGTTAAAATCCCATGACTTCGGAGAATTAAAAATCACCATTAATGTATCTAGCAATCTCTTAATAATATAAATCAGGGATGGGATTGGCAGTTGAGGGAAACTCCCAGGGGAGGGAGGGTCATACCTCATCCACAAGGTATACAAATAAACATACCTTGTGGAAGAGGTGTGCCCCTGAATCGCACCCCACATCCTTAAAATAAAAAAAAGAACTTAAAATAAACATAAAAATAAAATAATAATAATATAAATCATATTTTCATCAATTAATGAGCCAAAACAGTATTTGGGCTTTATACAACAATGGGAAGGATATACTTGCTAAACCTATGATTCTAAACGGTGAAGAAAATAAAAATTTCTTCAACAACCATTATGTTGAAAGGACACTCAATTTGAAACTTGCTGAGTTATTCAGAGGAAGTTGTGGAAGCCTAAAATGTATTGTTCAGAAACTCCCGAGATACTCTGTTATTTCTCACTAAGGTATAGCTTTGACTTAAAGATCTTCCCAACTTAACAAATTTATCATTATAACTAATAAACAGAATCTTTTTTTTTCTCCTCCAGACTGCCTCATCCTCCCCTGTAAATCCCACAGAGGACACAGTAGAGTGGGCAGGAATGCAAAGAAGTTCTGGGGTTTGGAACTGGCCCAAGCCAAACTAAATTTTCCGGAATATACATTCAACTGTCAACAAAGAGCACCATGACCCAGAGCTTGAGCAAAGGGAAAACCCCCACAGCCCTCTGAAGTCACTGGTTTCTGCAGGTTGTTTTAGGAAGAGGATGGACAACTAGAGATTCTTCACATTATTAAACTGTGTCCAGACAAGTCTAGATAAAACTTCCTGATGAACAGGAAACTGGAATCATTTCCCTTTCTCCATCCTATATTGTGAATTCCCTTGAGCAACTTGTCTTTGAGAGCACGAGCTGGACCTAGAAGGTCCATTCACTATATGCTCAGAGACTTGCCATATAGCAACCCACCCTCATCCTAAGGAAATGTTCCAGCACAAACAACCAAAAAAAAAAAAAAAACCCACAAAACTTGTCTTTAAAATATACTCAACATCACTAATCATCAGAGAAATGCAAACTAAAACCACAATGAGATATCACCTCTCACCAATCAGAGTGGCTATCATTAGAAAGTCAAAGAACAACGGATGCTGGCAGGGCTGTAGAGAAAAGGGAATGCTCTTCCGCTGTGGGTGGGATTGTAAACTAGTTCAACCTCTATGGAAAACAGTTTTGAGATTCCTCAAAGAACTAAAAATTGAATTACCATTTGACCCAGCGATCCCAGTACTAGGGCTCTACCTGAAGGAAATGAAATCAATATATTAAAAAAGAAAAAAAGATACCTGTATGTATGTTCCCTGCAGTACTATTCACAATACCAAAACCATGGAACCAACCTAAGTGCACCAACAATTTACCAGATAAAGAAAGTGTGGCACATCCATCCATCCATACACATACACACACCACGGTGCTAGTACTATGCAGTCCTAAAAAAGGATGAGATCGTGTCCTTTGCAGCAACATGGCTGGGGCTGGAAATCATCGTCCTAAGTGAACTGACTCAGAAACACAAAAACAAACCCCACGTGTTCTCACTCCTAGGTGGGAGTGAAATGACCACAAAGATGGAAATAATAGACACCGGGGACACCAATAAATGGGGAGGCAAAGACAGGAGTTTGGGGCACAAAGACTAGCTATGGGGCACAATGTTCACTATCTAGGGAATGAGCTACCTGAGACCCAACCCCCACCACTACACAATCTGCCCACGTAATGAATATGCATGTGTACCCACTGAGTCTGAAATAAAAAATAGAAGAACAAATGTCTCAGAAAACTGAGATCTAGGATTGCGAGATGGTGAGAACCCGAGGCAGAGCAGGCAGCCCCAATTCTTACTGAAGACTTAGAAGACAGGCTAGCTTGTGATGTACGATTTCCTCCAGAAGCATGGGGAGAGGAAAGAAGGAAGGATGGAGGTGAGGATAGCTTCCTGTTCCAGACTGGCCCATCCCCCCTCATTCTGACCAATTGAAAAACCAGAAAGTGGTGTTCTCAGTCTCATCTATTTCCAAAGGCTTTGCTTCATTCACCAAAAGACTGTGTGTGGCTGAGAGCCACTACCTTCATGTTTATTAAGCTCTTGGAGTAATTCTCTGGTGACTATATTAATTCATTTATCTATGTCCTAGGAACATGACACGTAATGTGGCATTTTCGACACCGAAAACAAAGACGAGACAGAAAGCAGACGGTTAAACCCATTTAATGACCAGGGTTCTAGTGTTTGTTTAACCAGCCATGTCAATATGAGCTACTAAGTTAATTTCTCTAGAATCAACTTCCCCATCTTCTAAATGAGACAGATGAGGTCAAAAGCTTCTAACATTCTTTCTAGCTTGACAACTGCAAGGTTCTCTGTCCTTACTAATGAATGCCTATGAATGGTATATATAAGCCAAATCAAAAACAAGCTGTGAGATATTCAATAATAGTTCAGAATATCTAACTATTCTCTCTTCTAGTCATTTGCTGCTCTTTTCTAGAGAAATTTATGAAAGAATAGGATGTTCTGGTGTGTAAGAATGCCTGCTGTGCTGAAGAGTGCAGGCTTCCTTGACATGAATTGCAGCCAAGCAAATAAGACTTAAGGATGGAGTTGAAGCACTAAAGAAAATTTTCCTAGAAAGGAACAAAATATAGGCAATAGGAATAGAAAAGGCAGATAGAAGTCAGCTCAGAGGAAGCAGGGAGCTAAGCTTTGAAATAGAATATAAGGAACCAGACATATCTGAGAAGATAGGTCACAGTCCAGTCACAGGACCAAAAAGACAGCACAAGTCCTCCAGAAACCTGTGTAGCAGTCAGCGAGGATAAAGATGGTAGTAATAATTTACTGTTACTAATTACTGATATTTACTGAGCACTTACTAAGTACTAGAATGCTTTGCTAAGAAATTTACAAATACCTTGTCTACTTTCAAGAACTCACTCCAAAGATTGTTGTCCTTTTCATCACATAGATAAGTAAACTAAGGCTTCGGAAAAATGACTTTTCTGAGGGCAAACCCAAGTATCTCTGTGCTATTTTAAATATATCATTATTGCTTGTCCCTGAACAGGAAAGTCCCTCAACGAGGGCAATGGGCGATCAAGAATTATTAAGAGAGAAACATAGTCACAGGTAACCATTGACAGAGCAGATGAAACAATTTCTCCTTGAGCCAAGGGACTGTGTCTTCTTTATTTGCTTGTTCCCTCACTTAGCCTGACACAAGGTGATAGACACAGAAATGGGTTAAATCTCCTTTCAAGAAAAGGCTTGCTACCCAGCTGCTGGGCATAGACTCCAGCCTCCAGTCAGTTCCATCAGTGCTGGCCTCAGCTATGGATAGATCACTGCCTCA
The DNA here is from genome assembly GCF_000164805.1 of Carlito syrichta. NCBI lineage: Eukaryota > Metazoa > Chordata > Mammalia > Primates > Tarsiidae > Carlito > Carlito syrichta. The sequence continues at coordinate 277,193 of NW_007247815.1, read as the reverse complement.
CCATAGGTCATGCGGATAGCCAGCAACTGAGCAAGGAGTAGGGACTGAGGGAGGAAGGAGTGAAGGAAGACAGAGGCCTCAAGCTAACCAGGAACAGCTCTGATAGGCAATTCTGACTCCCTGCCAAGTGGGCCGAGGTCCTGTCAATACTGCTCTGCAGTGTGACTTCTCTTTTGGTCCAGTTCTGCTTCCACCCCCTCTTTTCGCAGGCATTGATTCCTAGTAAATATCTTGTACTCCATATTCCATCTTGGTGGCTGCTTTCAGAGAACACAAGCTGTGACACATCCATTATATCAGTGGATGGTTGATACATGGTTGGACAGATATGGTGGGGTTAGTTAAGAAGCATATTAAGGATAATACACACACACTCACAGACACACTCACAGACACACACACACACACACACACACACACACACACACACACACACACACACAAATGTGTCCATTGGTGGCAACTGCAGTTCTGCAATGAGAAGTTTGTTCTTTCTGTCTGCTCTTGTAAATACCCCTGTAGTAAATAGCATGTTAAATTCATTGGGCACAAATTCCCAGATGAAAAGAAAGTCTTGAAAACACATTCGGATAGAAAGAGAGGGAGAAGGAGCATGACCACACTGATCAAAGAGCACAGAGAACAAAGTGCCTGGTTCTACCACTTTCCAGCATTTTTGGACAAATCAGTTGAGCTCTCTGAGCCTCAGTTTCTACACCTGTAAAATGGGAACAATAACTGTAACTACCTCACAGTTGTCATTGTGAGAATTAAATGAGTTAAAATAGAAAAATGTTTAAACTAGTGAATGCCATGAAGTAGAGTGTTCAATAGCTGTTAACTATTTCTATTACTAAGTTTATACTTTTGCTATCGAGTAGGGCTACCCACGTCCAGACGCTAAAGATTAAGTTAGCAAAGTGGGGAGAAGACAAGAAAAAAGTGAATAAAATAGAATTATGTAAATACTACTAATAATACAGTCAGATTTAAATAATATCTTCCCCTCACATTCACCTCAAATCCAGGCTGATAAATGGGCTAGTATAATCTCTTGCCTGTGTTTCCATCATTTGAACTATCATGTTGTTTTACAATTATCCATCATTCTGTCTCTTGCCACCGCACCACGGGGAGACATTCTATCTCATTCATCCTTGTGTTTCTTTCCATTCATCCATTTATTCATTTGTTCATTCACTAAACAAATATCAAGTTCACATCATGTGTCAACCCCTATTTTGGTATAGGAATAAACAGTAAACAAAGCTCCTGCTTTCTTGGAGTTTGCATGCTGGCCTTGTTTACAAACAATAACACGATAAATATTCACTATATTGTATAGTAAAAAGTACTATTAAAAAAGTATCCCAAGCCGGGCTCGGTGGCTCAGCCTGTAATCCCGTGCCTTTGGGAGGCTGAGGTGAGTGGATGGCCTGAGCCCGTGGGTTCGAGACCCGCCTGGGCAGCGAGACCTCATCTCTACAATAAATCAGAAAATCAGCCGGGTGTGGTAGCGCATGCCTGTAATTCCGGCTACTTGGAAGGCTGAGGCGGAAGGATCGCCGGAGCCCAGCAGGGCGAGGCTGCGGTGGCTGGAAGCGGCCACTGCATTCCAGTCTGGGCGACAGAGTGAGACTCCAACTCAAAAAAAAAACCAAAAAATAAAAAGAATAAAAAAGTATCTCTGTACTAGCTCAGATTAGATTTTCACTAAATTGTTCCTTAAATTAATGCATTTATCTAAAAGAAAAGAGAAAAAAGAACCAAAAGCTAATAAAAGACATTTTTATTTTTCTTTCTGCTCAACATGGAATGGTAGGGGATAGTTATTTAATCTCCTGCAGCTCAGTCATTCAGAAGTTGAGTAAAGTGAAGCCAAGTTAACCAAATCCAGAAGGGTAAAGGAATCATGGAGGCAATTTAAAGGTAAAAATAATTACCTCATTTGTGCTACTATGGTGTCATTTGCACAAGAATTTTCACTCTGTTTTTTTCACCCCTGTGGCAATAGAAAGGTTCCATCATAGCAACAAAAAAGCTCTAATTTTCCAGTGAGTTATTAGTTATTATTATTACTTCTTTTATTGCTATAACAGGCAACATGACATAGCCACTCCAAGTCACCATGGTGTCTCTCTCATTCTCATTCTCCAGGTCTTCTCCTTTTTTGTATCTTTATTTTTATAGATAGAAGTTCTCATGATATTGCCTAGGTTGCTCTCAAACTCCTGAGCTCAAGCTATCCTCCCACCTCAACCTCCCAAAGTGCTAGGATTACAGGCATGAGCCACCACACCTGGCCTTCTTCTCCATTTATACCATTGTTTTGAGTATTTCTCTAAGACAAAATGAAATTGGTACGTTCACTGTCATATGCAATGATTCACTAATTCAACCTCTCCTTGGTTGTCTGAATTGGTGAAAGAAAATGTATTCTACCATTGAATAGCTAAATATCATTAAACTGCTTCAAGATACTTTTACTCTGTTTATATAAATACCTTGATATAGAGGAGTGTCTTTCTTCCCCTTTAATGTCTCTTCCCTGAGAACTTCCTTAAAATATAAACATAGTCTAAAAATACAGTGCATTTGTTTCTATTCAGATAATTTTATAGGCTTTACAGTAGAGTGTCTTATCCAAAGTAGTTTTCCTCAACATCCTATGCCTATGGACTGGAAGAATCAGTATTGTCAAGATACCCATCCCACCCAAGGCAATCTACTAACAAATTGCCAACATCATTTTTCACAGTTCGAGAGAAGACAACCCAGAAACTCACATGGAAGCAAATAAAAACACAAATAGCCAAAGCAATCCTCAGCAAAAGGAACAAGGCTGGAGGCATCACATTTCAAGACTTTAAACTTTATTTCAAGGCTACAGTTAGCAAGACAGTGTGGTATTGGTAAAGGAATAGACACATAGACCAATGGAACAAGACAGAGAAACCAGAAATAAAGCCATGATTTCTCAACTAACTCATCTTTGACAAAGACATCAATAACAAACATTGGGGAAAGGAAACCATATTTAGAAATTGGTGCTGGAAAAACTGACTGTCACATACAGAAAAATAAAACTGGTCCCCTACCTATCACCATATACAAAATTTAACTCAAAATGGCTCAAGAACTTAAATGCAAAACCTTAAACTACAAGAATCTTAGAAAAAAAATTAGGAAACAATTTCCTGGATATTGGAGGAGGCAATGAATTCAAGGTCAAGTCTTCAAAAGCAAATGCAACGAAAACTGATTGACAGGTGGGAATTTATCAAACTCAGACTGAACATTGGAGTGGGCAATTAATTTATAACCAAGTCCTCAAAGCAAGTCACCAAAAGCTAATATTAATAGGTTGCACTTTATCAGACTGAAAAGTTTTTGCACAGCAAAATTAACCACCAAGAGTGCAAAGAGACAACTCATGAAATGGGAAAAAATATTTGCAATCTATGCATCTGACAAAAGCCTAACATCCAGGATCTACAAATAACTCAAATGAATTGAAGGGAAAAAACCAAACAACCATACTTCTCAAGGGAAAACATACAAGCCACCAACAAACAAATAAGAATATGCTCAGCCTCACTAATCATCAGAGAAATGCAAATCAAACCAACAGTGAGATATCACCCGACACTGGTAAGGATGGCCGTCATTTATAAGTCAAAAACAACGGGTGCTGACATGGCTGTGAAGAAAAGGAAACATTTCTTCTAAATTGCTGGAGGAAATGTGAGCTATTTCAACCTTTGTGGAAAGCAGTGTGGTGATTTCTCAAAGAACTAAAAGTTGAGCTTCTGTATGATCCAGCAATTCCTCTTCTGAGAATATACCCAGAGAAACATAGATCACTCTACAAAAAAGATAGTTGCTCAGGCATGTTTATTGCAGCACTTTTCAAAATAGCAAAAACATGGAACCAACCCTAATGCCCATCAAAAGTGGACTGGAAAATAGAACATTATGCAGCCAGAAAGAAGAAGAAAATAATGGCCTTTGCAGCAACATGAATGCAGCTGGATAACATCACACCAAGGGAACTATCACAGAAACAATGAACTGAATACCACATGTTCTCACTCATAAGTGGGCCCTGATCACTGGTCACACAAGCACAAGGATGAGATTGGCAGATGCTGGACATCCTAGGAAAAAGAGGAAGGAATGTGGGCACATGGCAACACACTGGGTGCCTGGTCCACTATCAGGGGGGAAGAGGACCAGCTAGAAGTCCAGGCCTCACCTGTATGCAAATTTCTTGTGTAGTAAATTCTCACTTGTATCTCACAACTCCAAAATTTTCTTTTCTTTTTTGAGTTGGAGTCTCACTCCGTCGCCCAGACTGGAGTGAAGTGGCTACTCCCGGCCACCTCAGCCTCGACAAGCTGGGCTCCGGCGATCCTTCCGCCTCAGCCTTCCAAGTAGCTGGAACCACAGGCGCGCACTACCACGCCCGGCTCATTTTTGATTTATTGTGGAGATGAGGTCTAGCCAAGTTGCCCAGGTGGGTCTCGAACTGGCGGGCTCAGGCAATCCACTCACCTCGGCCTCCCAAAGCGCGGGATTACAGGCTGAGCCACCGAGCCCCACCCAAAAGTTTCAAAAAGTAGTTGTTTTTTTTAATGTACGTACACAAAGCAAATGAAACTGGAAGGAGGCAAAAGCATACCCATAGCTGCTCTGTCCTCACTGTTGGAACGGTAGTAGGTGATTTTTTTTCCATCTTATTTATCCTCAAGGTCCGGTCCATCTCCCTGAATCTGTCCTCTGCCATCACCATTCTCTCTCTCTCTCATGACATTCTCTATCTGTTCAATATTTCTTCCTGCGATGCACATCTTTGCTCCCCTTTCTGTGATACCAAGTTTTGAAAGAAGAAAATGTTATTTATTTCCTAACTCTATACTCAGTCATTTGAAATCTCTCCCCTCTTACCCTTGTTCTCACCCACTCACCACATCTCTAGCTCACCCTTGACCCCCACATTTTCCCCCACCATTCCATTGCTAATTTAGCCTGAGTCAGAGGAATGACTCATGGAATCATAAAACTCACAGCAGAAGAGGCCTTAAAGGTCAGCTAATTCTACTACTAAGTGGAAAAACCAGCTCTTGTTTTTATTCTTCTTTCCTTGACTTTCCAAACTCGATTGTAAGCATACGAAAAGTGCCACTAATTGTTGTGGAACTTCTTGCTTTGAGTATCTTTTTGACCAAGGTAGATGCTCCTCTCCCTGAGATGGCTTAGGAAGAATCCTGTCAATGGTACACAATGGATTTCAGATGAGGAAGCAAGTCAAGAATCAACAATTCTGAAATCTATAATCCTCTGATCTTAGAATTGATCACTCTTTCAAAAAATCTTCAAAAGTGAACATATTTATTTCAGTTACTCCACTTATTCCATGGGACAACTAAGCATTGTTTTCTGATGATAGTAATGTCAGAATGGAAAGTACAGATAGAGCTAAAAAATAGTATGATAAAAGTGCATCTCAAATTCTGGGGAAAACTTAGACTTTTAAGTAAATGGGACTGACACAAATAGCTAGTCATTTAGAAAATGGAAACATTAAATCTCTACCTGACACCAAAAGAATACATTTCAAATGAATTAGGCGTCTAAATTTAAAAAATAAAATCCTAGAAAAAAACCTGAGGCGATTCTTGTTTAACACAAGCATAGACAATGTCTTTCTAACTATGTCTCAAAATCCAGATGCAATAAAATAAAAGATTAATAGATATGACTATCTAATTTGTTTTTGAAAATAGCATAACAAAAAACAAAACATCATAAAAAGATCAAAGACAACAAAGAACTAGAAGAACATATTTGCATATATCATTTACATATATATGTGTACATATATATTCACACACATACACACATACATATATATATAAAACCAAAGGCAAAAAAAGCCCACGACAAAAATGAACAAAGGGTGTAAATGGATAACTTACCCAAAAATATGTAAAAATGACTCATAAACATGAAAACATAATCAACTTTATTCATAAGATAAACAGAACAAATGTTAGTTAAAACTACGAGATAATATTTCTTATCTGTCATATGGCAAAAAATTAAAACAGGAGCTGTCATACCTTGCTGGTGGCTATGCATGATAGATTTATGGACAGGGATTTGCGAGATCTAACAAAACTACTGTGTTTACCTTTTGACCGAGCAATTCAACTCCTAAAAATTTGTCCTCAAAATATACCTCCAATAGTACAAAGATATAGCTGTAGAAGATTAATTATTATTACAATATTGGTTATACTTTTAAAATATTGTAAACAATCTAAATGCCCATTTATAGGGAACACTAAACAGCTGTTTAAAAAAAAAGAATAAGATCTTTATGAACCAAATGAAGTGGAGTTCAGTATACACTGATAATGAAAAAAGGAAGGTATATCTATAGTAAGCTATTTTTTGTGTAAAAAATAAGGGGGGATTTAGAAAATATGCATATATCTACTCATTTGTGCATAAAGGCAAATAAAATAGAAACAAATGACACGGGTGAAAAGAATAAAAGGAATAGTGGGAAATGACACTTTTTTGTATCATCCTGATTTGTGGAACCAAGTTAATGTTTTGTGTGCTCAGGAAAACAAGGATGGGCGGGCTTGGTGGCTCAACCTGTCATCCCAGCTCCTTGGGAGGCTGAGGAGAAAGGATTGATTGCCTGAGCCTGCGGGTTCCAGACCAGCCCCGGCAATTTAGCAAGACCTTGTCTCTACAATAAATCAAAAATTTGCTGAGCATGGTGGTCCTTACTTGTATTTCCACTAACTTGGAAGACTGAGGTGGAAGGATCGCCGGAGCCCAGCAGGTCGACGCTGGGGTGGCCGTGAGTGTGCCACTGCTCTCCAGCCTGGGCGATAGAATGAGACTCCAACTCAAAAAACAAAACAAAAAAAGGATGGGGGAGACCTCAAAAATAAACTATAAACAGAAACAAACAAATGAGCCAAATGGGAATGGGGAAGGACTAACTCAAGGAACTTTTGAGGAGAATATTTGGTCTAGATGCCTTCAGGCTAAAGACAAAAAGAACTGATGATAATTACTGAAGTCTAATCAATAGACTTTTTTCTCACAGACATATAGGTTAGCAATTCTGAAATAACTTTTTGTGTATTCAAGGATTAGGCAAATAAATAAATGTAGTGTAGTCAATTTCTCACTGTCAAAAAAAGAGTGACATTTTTTCATAGGTTTGTTGGCCGCTTGTATGTTTTGAGAAGTGGCTGTTTATGCCTTTTGCACACTTTTTATTGGGATTATTTTTTTGTTTGGTTTTTTGTTTTTTCCTGTTGATTCATCTGAGTTCCTTACAGATTCTGAATATTAAGCCTTTGTCAGATGCAAAGTTTGCAAATATTTTTTCCCATTCTGTGGGTTGTCTCTTTACTCTCTTGATGGTTTCTTTTGCTGTTCAGAAGCTGTTTAGCTTGATAAAGTCCTACCTGTCAACTTTTGTTTTCACTGTATTTGCTTTTGAGCACTTAGTCATAAATTCAATATCCAGGAGAGTATTCCCTAATTTTTCTTCTAAGATTTTTATAGTTTGAGGTTTTATGTTTAACTCCTTGATCTACTTTGAGTTAATGTCTGTATATAGTGATAGATGGGGGTCCAGTTTATTCTTCTGCTTATAGTTAACCAGTTCTTCTAGCACCATTTGATGAATAAGGTGTCTTTCCCTCAATGTTTGCTTTTGTTGGCTTTGTAAAAGATGAGTTTATTGCAGGTCAATGATTTTATTTCCGGGTTCTCTATTCTGTTCCATTGGTGTATGTGTCTATTTTTGCACCAATACCTTGCTGTTTTAGTTACTATGGCCTTGCAGCAAAGTTAGAAGTCTAGGAGTATGATGCTTTGGATATTCAAGCTCTTTTTTGGCTTCCACATGAAGTTAAGTATCATCTTTTCTAGGTTTGTGAAAAATGTTGCTGGTAGTTTGATAGAAATTGCATTGAAGCTGTAGATTGCTTTGGGTAGTATGGACATCTTAACAATATTGATTCTTTCAATCCATGAGCATAGGATGTTTTCCATTTATTATTGTCATCTTTTAGTTCTTTAAGCAGTATTTTTGTTTTGTTTTGTTTTTTTGAGTCAGAGTCACACTCTGTCACCCAGGCTGGAGTGCAGTGGCATGATCACAGCACACCAGTCTCAATCTCTCGTGCTCAGGCAATCCTTCCACCTCAGGCTCTCAAGTAACTGGGGGTACAAGCATGCACCACCATGCCTGGTTAATTCTTCAATTTTTTTTTCAATTTTTTTGGTAGAAACAAGGTCTTGCAGCTGGGCTTGGTGGCTGAGTCTATAATTCTGCACTTTGGGAGGCTGAGGTGAGTAGATTGCCTGAGCCCACGAGTTCGAGACCCACCTGGGCAACTTGGCAAGACCTCATCTCTACAAAACATAAAAAAAAAAAAAAGGAAAGAAACAAGGTCTTGCTATGTTGCCTAGGCTGTCCTTGAACTCTTGGGCTCAAGTAATCCTGCTTTGGCCTCCCAAGGTACCAGGATTACAGGTGTGAGCCACTGCACCCAGCCAGTGTTTTGTAGTTCTCAACGAAAAGATTTTTTTACCTCTTTGGTCAGATGTATTCTGAGGTTTTTCCTTTATTCTCACTATTATAAATGGAATTGTGTTTTTTATTTAGTTCTCTGCCACCTGCTCGTTGTAGGTGTATAGAAATGCAACGGATTTTTGAGCACTGGTTTTGTATTCCAAGAGTTTACCAAAGTTGTTTATCAGTGCTAGGAGGTTTTGGTGGGGGTATTTTTGGTTTTCTAGGTACAAAATTACATCATCTGTGAAGAGAGATAATTTAGCTTCCTCTTTTCCTACTTGGATACCTCTAATTTCTTTCTCCTGACCGATTTATCTGGCAAAGACTTGCAGTGCTGTGTTAAATAGAAGTATGAAAAGGTGCTCAACATCACCAGTCATCAGAGAAATGCAACTCAAAACTACAATGAGATTCCATCTCACACTAGTCATGATGGCTATTGTTAAAAAATCAAAAAGCAACAGATGTTGGTGCAGAGAAACCAGAGCACTTGTACACTGTTGGTGGCAATGTAAGTTAGTTCGACCCCTGTGGAAAACAGTTTGGAGATTTCTCAAAGAACTAAAAATGGATCTGCCATTCAACCCAGCAACTTCCTTCGGGGTACATATACAAAGGAGCATCGATGGTTCCAACAAAAAAGACACCTATACTCACATGGTTATCACAGCGGTATTCACAAGAGCAAAAAACATGGAACCAATTCAGGTGCCCATCAATGGCAGACTGGATAAAGAAAATCTGGTCCATTTTCTTTATGTAGTATGGAATACTACACAGTCATAAAAAAGAACAAAATCATGACATTTGCAACAGTATAGATGCAACTGGAAGCCATTATTCTAAGCAAATTATCGTAGAAACAGAAAATTGAGTATCACATATTCTCATTCATAAGTGGGCACTAAATACTGAACACACAAGATCACAAAGATGGGAACAACAGACAGTGGGCATTGCTACAAAGGGAACGAGGGAGAAGAAATAAGGGACACAAAGCCATCCGTCAGGTACCACGTTCACCAACAGAAAGGTAGGATGAGCTCATCAGAAGACCAAACCTTGCCTCCATGCAATATACCTGTGCAACAAATCTTTCCATGCACTTCATGATTCTAAAAGAAAAGAAAAATTTAAAAGAAACAAAGGAGAATTACAAGTCAGGAAAGGAGATCCTTGATCTTTGTGGCTTTGAATAGAAATTGGAGGTATAATGTAAACTTAAGGTTATACATTTGTGTATGTGCGGGGGGGTGGGGCGGGTGTGCATGTTATGAAATTCTGTTTCCCAGCTCTGTCTGCCAAGAAAGCCTAGAGGCAAGGCTACCCATTCTCCGCTTTAAAAAGCATGTGTCCAGGGTAAGGAAAGAACAATTTGAATCTGGAATATCTATTTGTGCCAGAAAGTAAGAAAGTGCTCACTGAATGATGGGGTCATATCAAAAGGCAAAGAAGTCAGCTTAAAGGGCTTCCCACTAGTCAAATCTTGGAAATTTGAACATCAAAATAATAATGACAGTAACTGATTATAACTCATTGAATAAAATAAAAATCCATGAGATCATAATAATACACATGCACACATACATACATGTATATATAAAAGTTTTATATACAATGCATATATACAAAAGAAGAGATAGCTCTTCCTTACAGTACCAAACAAACAAATAAATGTGAAAACAATGATGGATTTAGAAAGTCATCATTTAGCAACCATGGTTGATATAATTGGTTCAGGCAAGAATTATTAATGCATGCTAAATTAGCATGTGCAAATTTTATGAGTAAGAGGACATCCACATAGTCTCAAAGTTTCTCTCTCTAAATACTTATTAATTATAATAGAAAAATAATAATGAGCCGGGCTCGGTGGCTCAGTCTGCAATCCTGCGCCTTTGGGAGGCTGAGGTGAGTGGATTGCCTGAGCCCGCGGGTTCAAGACCCACCTGGGCAGCGAGACCTCATCTCTACAATAAATCAAAAAATCAGCCGGGCATGGTAGCGCATGCCTGTAGTTCCGGCTACTCGGAAGGCTGAGGCGGAAGGATCGCCGGAGCCCAGCAGGTCGAGGCTGCGGGGGCCGGGAGCGGCCACTGCACTCCAGTCTGGGCAACCGAGTGAGACTCCAACTCAAAAAAAAAAAAAAAAAGAAAAAGAAAAAGAATAATGATTGTTCAGTGGACAATCCTGGCAAGACACCACCTTAACCAAGTGATCAAACATCATCAGTGATAGTACATGTCGACATCACACGTCTTCTGATATGGTACAGTGAGAAGAGCACAGCATCACTCCCGTGGAACTCCGGCCAACAAAAAAGTGTAACCTGAATGTGATCATGAGGAAACATCAGATAAATGCAAACTGAAGAACATTCTACAATATAGCTAAGCTGTCTGCACACTTTCAAAACTCAGTACCGTAAAACACAAAGTAAGATTGAGGAAGTATTCCGGGTTAAAGGAGACTAAACTGAATGCAATGTGTGATCTGGAAGCTTATTAATTGGTGGTAGTGTTTATCTGTTTGTTTATTTTCTATAAAGGGAACAGTGGGGAAAAGTTGAAAAATCTGTCTGTATATTAGGTGATAGCTAAGTGTCAATGTTAATTTTCTGATTTTGATCATTTGCATAACACTTTGTTATAGAAAAGAAGGTCCTTGATTTTAGGATATGTATTTGAAATATTTAGAGGTAAGTGGCGTCATATCTGCAATTTTCCATTTTTTATCTTCTTGAGAATGTAGGAAACTGAAATTATATGAACATAAAAACTCAAAAGAAAAAAAACTGTATTATCCTCATGAGGTCGATTCTTCCCATCATTTAATTGGCAGTTATCAAGTGTTCTCCCCTCTACTTTGTACTGTGTTTCATTCCATGGGGACTTCCTCCCACTCATCCTGGTAACAAAATTGAGAGTTTGGATAGAGTTGGCAGCTTTTTTATTCTCCTAACACAGAAGTAAAAACAAACATATTTTCACTGATGTTCAACGTTTCCCAAGTCCATCTTCATATACAATAGCAGTTGTTCTAGGTTATAGTTGTTAGAGTTACACACGCTGCTTTTATTACATCATCCACCAAGTGTGGCTACAAAAATATGATGTGGGACTTTTGGGTCAATTCCAACCCTCTACTATGAATTATATAAAGCAAACTGGCCATTCTAAAGCTGAAACACTCAGAGACCCATATAGTTGGTTTAAAGAAAGTAAAAGGAGACCAAAAGACGTACATTTGGAATTTTTAAAAATCTACGCACTGAAAGATGAGTTTGTGCTCACTATACTTAAGTTGTGCAAATGTGTGTGATTCATGGATTCCTTCAGACAGCCTAATGGAAAAACTTGCACTTGCCAAGTTTTACGGGTAAGTTTTGTAGATTTCAAAGCTAAATAAAGAAGTGTTCTTCTTCTGGAACAGAATTTTCAGAAAAGAACAATGTGATAAGTGCTATAATTGAATTATATACTATGCATTATGGAAAGACAAAGGTGAGCACAACTCACCTTACACCGGTTGGTATTAAATCATAGAAGCGTGAGTCAAAAAGCCATAAAGCACACCTAAGTTAGTTGCCTTTGCCAGACCAGCATCCTAAATCTTGCCTGTGGTATTCCTGGCCAGTGTGCATGAGGAGGGTTGCAGCCTCCAGCCCTGTGCCTTGGAACTGACTCAGAGGCAGAGGCCGGGGAAAGGAGAGGCCTCTAGGTGGGCAGAGACTTGACCAGAGCAGCAGGGCTCCTGGTCTCCCCACTTCACCCATTCAGACTGCCTCCACTTTATTTGTTTAGAATATAAATCTGCCCCATGATATTTCACGACACTTCATTTCATAAAAATGTCAGCGCAAAAAGATTGAAAGGGGATTTTAGCACACAATCTCACATTGGAGAGTGTGTGTGTGTTTGTGTGTGTATGTGTTTCCAACTGGAAAGTTATTCTCTCAATACTGGACAGCGAGGAACACCAAAAGACTGTTCAACGAGGCTGTGCTAATAACAGTTGGTTTATGTAAAATGATATTTATTAATAATTCTTAATATTATACAACATTCTTCTTTTATTAAAAAAAAAAAAAAAGCATAGTTTATTGAGAGGACAGAAAAGCTCCCACAATGCGAGGGGACCCAAAGGGGTTGCCCGAAATTATGCAACATTCTTAAGATTGAAACACTGATACAGCTTAAACTTCCAGCTATATAATGAGTAGATGAATGCTATATTGTGGCATATTATGATGGAATTTTTAAAGGAGATAAGTTTGTATATGGTATTATAGAAGACCGTCCAAGGTATATTGTCAAGTGGGTGCACAATTTTAATAGCATTACAAGGCTAATGCAGTATGAATTCCAGTTTACAAACTGAGATGCACATGAAATGTGACCTTGTAAAAATAATGAACTTATTTTCTATTTTAAACCCTGTTTTTCCATGGTGATGCAAATGTAATTTCTGTTGTTGTCTTTGCGTTCCACGAGAGTTTCTATAGGACCAAGATGGGGGAAAGGAGACATCCTGTCCTTGGTTTTGTCATCTGTCAGTGTTGGTGTCCCAAGATGCATTCTCATCCTGTCTGTTCACCATCTTAGAATCATGCAAGTCGTTGTTGTATTCTTCTCTTCCCAGGTCTGGCTCTCTCAGCTTCTTCCATGCCATTCCCAAGAGTCAGTCCATTCATGCTGAGCTGTGGGAAATTCTGAGACACTGTCTAAGGTCCAGTGGGTCTAGACACATCCCACTAGCATGTCTTCTATTCCTGGGCCCTTACCAACACTCCTGCCTGAAGTTCTACCAAGAAAGTGGGCACAATTTCTCTACTTTCAGATTCTCTAAGCATGTTTGAGTTCTGTCTCTCCACTACCAAGTTCACCGAAGTTGAGGATTGCACAAGGAAGTGTGCTTCCTACGGTTATGTGGTTTGAACACTGTACAAAAGTACTTGCTTGGACATGATGAGAGCTAGAATTTAAAAGGTCAAGAGCCTTGGCATGGGACCAAGGCTGCTGGAAGAAGGAGGGGACTTTGTCTTTACAAAAAGGTTGTCAGCTGTCTAAGCCACTATCCCTGGAAAAGATCCATTTAACAAGGCACCTTATTATATAATTCAGCCACCAAATTGGGGCCCTTTTCTAGTTTTCAGAGAGAAGCAGCATAAGCTGCCAGAGGGACTTTTTCCTCTCTGACTCTCTCTCTCTTCCTAAGAATTGAAATCTTAGCCGGGCTCGGTGGCTCAGCCTGTAATCCCACGCCTTTGGGAGGCTGAGGTGAGTGGATTGCCTGAGCCCGCGGGTTCGAGACCCGCTTGGGCAGCGAGACCTCATCTCTACAATAAATCAAAAAATCAGCCGGGCGTGGTAGCGCGTGCCTGTAGTTCTGGCTACTTGGAAGGCTGAGGCGGAAGGATCGCCGGAGCCCAGCAGGTCAAGGAGGCTGCGGTGGCCGGGAGCACTCCAGTCTGGGTGACAGAGTGAGACTCCAACTAAAAAAAGAATTGAAATCTTTTAAATCTAATCTTGAAAGCTCTAAGGCTTCTTATGACTTATCATGCATTCTTTCAAATCACCTTTTATTCCCTGTGCCTTTTTCTATTCCCACAGGAGCTAGAAATTCAAAAATTTGATGCTGAAAAGTTGTTGGCTTCCTTTTTAAAATGCATTCAGTTGGGTCATCTTTTCTCTGAGGCAATGAATGCAGAATGTGCTAACTGACGGAATGGGTGAAAGGCCAGGACCATTAGGAAATACAGAGGGAAAAGATAACCTCAGTTAATATTTTTAAATGTCATCCTGCCATTGTGTGTGCGTAGAATGACTCTGGAAGGCTACACACTTGTCTAAACTGTTAGCAGTAATTCCCTCAGGAATGCAAGTTGGAGACGAGACTTTTGTATTTTGCTATGTAAATTTCTGCATTTGGATTGTTTTAACACAAAGCTTGTGTGACTTCTGCAAATTGTTTTGTTTTTTAAAAACCTGGAAAAGATGTTCCAGTAGACTTTCAGTGATAGCACTCCGCATAAATTTTTTGTTTGCCCTTCTCATTGTCTGGTGGTGGTACAACTGTCTATGGTAGAGTTAAACTGTTTGTAAGGTCTCGCTCATTGCTTATATAATGACATTAGTGTGAGGTATGGAAATGATAGAATTGACTGATGGAAACAATATGGATTAAAATGTACACAATGTGCCTGACTTCATATTACTTATCTCACAGGTGGAGCCACAAAGAATTTCGTTTTTCCCACTTCCTTTCACAGATGAGGAAAAGCTAACACTTGATGAATCGTTTTAAAATCCCAGACAAATAATAGAAAAAAATCTCAGAGGGTGGCCCATATGAACAGAGCCTGGGAAGACTAAGACGAAAGTCCCAGGCTCAATTCCAGGCCAGGGATCCTTCTGTTACCAAACATGCTTTCTCAGTCTGGGCTACTTCTCTACTGGTGAGAATAGGTGGGTATAAGAGAATAAAACGGAAGCTTCAGGCTGGGCGCTGTGGCTCACGCCTATAATCCCAGCACTCTGGAAGGCCAAGGTGAGAGGATTGCCTGAACCTGCAGGTTCTCATCTCTACAGTAAATAAAAAATTAGCCAGGTGTGGTGGTGCGTGCATGTAGTTCCAGCTACTTGGAAGGCTGAGGCAGAGGGATCACCTGAGGCCAACAGGTCAAGGCTGCAGTGGCCATGAGCATGTCACTGCATTCCAGCCAGGGTGACAGAATGAAACTCCAACTCAAAAAACAAAAACCAAAAAAACCCCTGAAGCTTCCAGGGCCTAATTTGCATGTGCCCATTCCAAAGCAAAGGGTTCATGTGGACACGTGATTTTTGTAAAACTTGTAAAAATAATTTTTAGCTGCAATGGATTAAGGTCACTCTCTCTTTCCATTTCGGCTTCCTCTGACTTACACTGGGTGGCACTGAGTACCTATATGCCTTTTGAGGATATGAAAAAGAGGTGGTTATGCTGGTGATACATATGATTGTGGCATAGTGCCAAAATTTATAATCTTATGGATATGACCATGAAAGTCAGCACTCCCAGGGTAGGAACAGATAATTTGTAGGAAATGATTCCAACCATCAAGTGTGTAAAATTTTAACAGAGAATTTGGTTCGAATCAAGATCTAAATAAAACAGATATATATAGTTTCTCCTGTCAGGAATGCATTTGATGATACAGTAGATACAATTATAAAATCTCCGTATTTCTCATATTTTTATGGTAATTGTGTGAAATAGAATGTATCAGAATGGCTAGGTTTGAAGGCAACAAACCTGTAACTATATTAAAAGTAGAGAGCAGACCTATCATAATCTAACAATATAATAAGAGGTTTTCCCAGTTTGACAATGGTCATTAAACTAGTAATATTAAAACTAGTGAACTATCAAATCATTAAAAATATTCAATGAGGCCAGGCTCAGTGGCTCAGCCTGTCATGCCAGCACTTTGGGAGGCCGAGGAGAGTGGATTGCCTGAGCCCACGGGTTCAAGACCTACCTGGGCAACTTGGCAAGCCCTCGTCTCTACAATAAATAATAATAATAAAAAAAAATTAGCTCGGCATGGTAGCACACGCCTGTAGCTCCGGCTACTTGGAAGACGGAGGCAGAAGGATCGCCAGAGCCCGGTAGGTCGAGGCTGCAGTGGCCGGGAGCAGCCACTGCACTCCAGCCTGGGTGACAAGAGTGAGACTCCAACTCAAAAAAAAAAAAAAAAATTCAATGACACTAGAGTAAATACTTATCTTTCTCTCTCCAGAATATAAAATTGCTATTTAGCAAAGAGGCAATCAAAAAGTATATAGCCAAAACAGTATAAAAATAATATAGATAGGTAGTTAATTAACTTAATAGTTGATTTTTCTAGTTCTTTTTTTTTGTAAGTTGTGGCTTTGTGAGGTTTTTAAAATTTGTGTGAATTTTTTTGTACCTGACTTTGTATCTGTTTTTTTGAAAGACGCTCTTTCAGGTTGTGTAAGCGTTAGGAAGCCATTAAACCCAGATTTGCCCTGATGGCAAGCATGACTTTAGTGTTGTTTTGGCACGTGTCTCTAGCAGCTTCATTAATTCCTGCAGTTTACTGACTTCCCACCCTACGTCTCCCTACTTCCTCTCTCCCTCATCCTTTACTGTAACATACACAGAAACCTTCCCAAGATACCTAGTCAGAATTCATGATTCGTTTTTCAGTTTCCACAACAGCCAGTATTTACCTGTGTCATAAATTTATCAGAATCTTCCCTAGATTAATTTATTCATCAGATACATATTGAGACTCTGTCATCAGCTGAGCTCTATGCCAGTATGACTCAGTACTACCCTTAGACCAGGCCTTGCCTAGGTTTCTGTATTTCAGGATTTTTTATTTTTATTTTTATTTATTTATTTCTTTGAGTTGGAGTCTCACTCTGTCACCTAGACTGGAGTGCAGGGGCCGCTCCCGGCCACCGCAGCCTCGACCTGCTGGGCTCCGGCGATCCTTCCGTCTCAGCCTTTCGAGTAGCCGGAATTACAGGCATGCGCTACCACGCCTGGCTGGTTTTTTGATTGATTGAAGTTGCCCAGGCGGGTCTCGAACCCGCGGGCTCAGGCAATCCACTCACCTCAGCCTCCCAAAGGCGCGGGATTACAGGCTGAGCCACCAAGCCCAGCTCTTTCAGGATTTTTTAAAAGGCCCTCCACTCACATCGCTTCAAATGAGCTGAGAGTTTGCCAGGCCAAGGGAACATGCCTATTCCGAGCCCTGGCCTCTTTTCCTAAATCCCATTCTGGGTACCTGGAACTCCAGAACTCCTTGTTTAGATCCACTCTGAGTCTGCTTCCACGTGGACCTCTTTTCCTGATCCTTCTCCAGAGGACATATTTGCCTCAAGTGTGCTTACTTCTAGGGCAAAGGAACAGCTTTGGGGAAAGGGTACAGACCTTGGGCATGAAAGCTAGAGTGATCATATGAGTATATATGTGACCCCACAAAGGTAAGAGTTGTCGTGGGAAGAAAAAGGATCAGGCTAGTGGCTCCACATGTACTCATGTCCTAAACCCTACAAATGTTAGTCATGGACTTGCTGGAACTATAGTTGAAATTCTAGAACTTGGTTTTATCTCAGAGTTTCCTAAATTTTCTGTTCCTATAATTTTTTAGTGTCTCTGTAATTTTTTTTCACCGCATAACTGAAGCAAAAGAAATGCATAGCAGTTTATTAAGTACGCCCAAACAACTTAGAAATGATTTACATGTTGTCTGACAGGTGTCACTTGGTTTCTCTAAAAAATGTAAACTAACCCCAGCTATGCTATGAGTTCATCACAGAGACTTAAGGTGTCTCGATGAAGTTTGCGAATCATGGCTTTATCCAGATCGTGAGCCTCTCTGGATAAGAAGTTCTGTCGTACTCATCGTGGCAAACTGTATTTTCCAACGATTTCTAGTCCCATATGATTTTCTAGACCCTTACCACTCCCTCAATGAAACATGAAGTCTAATTCCCCTCCTCCTGAATTGAGAGGGACTGGCGTCTCAATGTAATCAACAGAACACAGCTGCAGTGACACAGCATGACTTTCAAGGCCCATAAAGGTCAAGGTCAAGGCTCATATAGCTTCTACATTGTTAGCCTGAACACTTGCTCTGAGCTGCATGTAAGCAGTCTTAAAGCCCTGAAGCCACCATGCTGTGAGGAGGCCCAAAGCAGCCTATTCAGAGAGACCACCCGGAGAGACCCTGAAGATGCACAAAGGAAGACAGAATCCTCAGCTACTCAAGAACCTTGCCATTCCAGCTCCAACCACCATCATCAGAGTACAACCATATGGGTACAACCCCAAGCCATAACCACCCATTGGAGCCTTTTCAGAATTCCTGTCCCAATGAATCTGTGATCATAATAAAATGATCATTGTCATTTTAAGCCATCAGTTTTGGGGTGATTTGCTAGGCAGCAATAGTAGCTTGAAAATTCATTTTTTTCAATGCCTTGAGAGTTAGCATAATATTTTGAAAATTTTGTAAGGTCAATAAATGTTCATCAAATTAAATTGGAAAATAAAAATCTCAAGGTACTAGTGATTAATCCAAACTTCAATGATGATTATAAAAAACAAGATTCCACATGTATATGTTGGAAATATGAGAACTTAAGTTAAATGCATACAAACCCTAGAGTGAACCCTATATATTAGGTTTTGTGTTTTTAAAGAAATCCTCACGCATGTCTATTTTCTTGTCTTTTGTTTCTCTTCTCATGACAAAGAGCAGGGAAAGAATTTATAAATACCCATGTACAAACTCACTATATCATGAGGTCATCACAGAGGTCGCATATGTTGAATTATCAATACCAGTAAATTGAGGATTTTAATTAGTCAATTCAGATTAAGCAAGGTACTACTATAATTGGTTAATTCCAAAGGCAGCCATCTGGTCATTCTGTGAGTATTAATATTATGTCATAGAGTCTAGCAGGGAGAAGAATTTGTCAGGTAGAAATTATCTCACTATTAGCAAAAGGTAGCACTTAGGAAATACAAGCAAAGGCTAGGGAAGAAAACTAACTAAAGATCAGAATAAAGGAAAGGAAAAAAAAAGCCTATGAGAAAAGAGACTATTAAATTATTTATTATGTTAAAAGAATCAAACCGAATTTAACCTTGGACATCTGTTTGTGCCTGGTGTTGTTTTTCATTGGAAGGGCGGGAGGTAATTAAAATGCCATGTAGCTGCTTGCCTTGTATGCATTTCTAAGCATAATTCAAACTCTTATGAATCTGCCCTCTCAAAGAAATAGCTGATTATAGAAACAGAACAAAACCCCTTTGATCCCTCTTGCGACACAACTAGGTCGTGAGAAGCAGAATTCCAAATGTATTCTCAGTTTTGGATGACTCTTCATGGAAAGTTTGACTTTGGGAGGTTTCAGAATGAACAATGGTGGAAACCAAGGCAGAATGCAAAGCAAGAGACTTGTTAGCATGAAAAAATTCCCATCCACCAGAGGTTACCTAAGCGGACTTCTGTTAAAATATGATTTTTTCTTTCTGAGTCCCATTGTAATAGGGTATTTTTCCTAATAGAGCCTACAGGTAGCAGTGATAAATACCAGGTGTGTGAAACCATGGATGAATTGATTGTGTCATACAAAAGTTCATAATGTCTTGGATACTTGTGGGGAAAAAAATGGACAACATTTATAAGTTTCCCATAAATTTTGCCTGTTTTTCTAGTGATTTTGTTATCTAAAATACATAAATATACCTTTGCCTTGAAGTCCAAGAAGAACTTCTGTGCTTTGGGAATTTATTGTACCTCCTTCTAAAAGCAAAAACTTAATCAAAATATTTTATGAGCCAGGCGCGGTGGTTCACGCCTGTAATCCCAGCACTTTGGGAAGCAGAGGTAAGAGGCCTGAACCCACGGGTTCGAGACCAGCCTGGGCAACTAGGTGAGACCTTGTCTCTACGATAAATCAAAAAATTAGCCAGGAGTGGTGGCACAGCACCCGTACTCCCAGCTACTTTGGAGGCTGAGTCAGAAGGTTTGCCTGAGCCCAGCAGATCAAGGCTGTGGTGGCCATCCATGAGCAGGTCTCTGCACTCCAGCCTAGGTGACAGAGTGAAACCCCGACTCAAAAAAAAAAAAATTATGGAGGACCTAGTATTTTAACATTTATATATAAAATAATAATATTAGGATTAGACCAAGTATCAGTTTTTCGCCCCTTACAACTAAATGCAAACTAGTTTAAAAAACAAAAGGGACCTAGTAGCTCATATAACAGCAAAGTTCAGAGGTAAGACTGGTTGAAGGTGCAGCCCAGCCTAGAACCAGACTATTTTTCTGCAATTTTCCAGGTTTTTGCACTTCATGTCGCCCTCAGGCTTCTCTCGTGGTTCCAAAATGAGTCTCCCAGGAAGATGGGTTTCATATGTTCTCACTCACATTCTTAACCCTCTCATTGACTGCAACTCCCCTGAACCATTCTAGTGGCCTGGGAACTGCCATCCATACATACACAAGCCTACAGTAAGCAGGGAGGAAAGTTCTTATTGGCTGGGCTATGCCAATACAGTGTCCACCCTGGACCCAAGTCAGCTCAATCTCACCCAAACTAATAGCTCCCACACAGTGGGAGGGATGGCTTTCCAAAGGAGAATTTGAATACTGCAAGGAAAGAGGGAAAAGAATTCATAGATATTGAGAAGATAAGTAATATCCACTACAGGTCATTCTTACTGTCACAGAAGCTCCTATTTTTTCTGGGCAAGTATAACCATGAAATAAGACTTTTGCCAGAAAAAAGAGAAGCCTTCCATTCTGAATTATGTAAAAATTTTATAAAGCAGAAACAATCCATGAGAAACACATCAAGGAATCAAATTAGCAAGAATTTCAGCCTAGGAAAATGGCTCAGGGTAGTAATTCTGATTCACTTAGCAAATATTAATTGAGCACTTACATGTACCAGGTACTGTGCTAAGTTCTTGCTTAAGCTGTGGCACAGAGGCTATTCACACGTATCATCATGGCTTACTACAGTCTTGAGCTTCTGGACTCAAGCAATCCTCCAGTCTCAGCCTCCTTATTATTTTTTATACCAACTATACGTTTTAAAAATGCAATCAAACAACAAAACAATTAGCTTTTTTCCCATTTTAAAGATACATAACAAAGATACATAAGTCATAAGAAATCATAAAAAGGTAAAAAATAACCAGGGCTGAAACATTAAAAATAATTTACTTTTATTGATCTATTCCATATCCTTGTGATATAAATAAAGATATACTATTTCTGACAGTCTAAAAAGCATGATTAAGGATTTTTTTTTTTTTTTTTGAGTTGGAGGCTCACTCCATCATCCAGGGTGGAGTGCAGTGACACACTCACGGCCACCCCAGTGTCAACCAGCTGGGCTCCAGCAATTCTTCCGTCTCAGCCTTCCAAGTAGCCGGAACTACAGGCGCGCGCTACCACACCCGGCTAATTTTTTTAAAAATTTATTGTAGAGACGAGGTCTCACCATGTTGCCCAAGCTGATCTCAAACCCACAGGCTCCGGCAATCCTCTCGCCTCGGCATCCCAAAGTGCTGGGATTACAGGCTTGAGCCACCACGCCCTACTGATTAAGGATTTTAAAAAATATGTGTGTAAGTTATCTTTTAGTAGTAACAGGTTTTTTTGCAAAAACATGTGTTACTATCTTTCTGATTCTCTAGTAATGCAAGGGTCCCAGATTAGGAACCGTGATCAAAATAAAACAAAATAAAAAATACAGATGTACACACATATATATTGCATATGATACAGATAATATCAGCAGTGTCATATAAATCTTCTGCACTACTGCTACAAACACTGAGACTCAATTCTCTGCCAGTTTCCAGTGGTAAGACATACTCTGATGAGAGGCCCCCAAATTCTATTCACCGTTTAACACAGTAGTCAGAGTGAGCTGAATTCGGGGTTGTCTTTTCATTCTATGATCCGGAGCAACTCAACCCCAGACCTCAGGGTGCCAGTGAGTATGCAGAATTAACCATAAAAATTAATATCTTTGTATTCAAATAGCTCATATCACTCACAAATGTCTCTCTACAAAGAACAGCATGTATTTTCTGCGCAAGTGGAAAACCTAAGCCAGGCTTGATGGCTCAACCTGTCATTCCAGCACTTTGGGAGGCCGAGGTGAGTGGATTGCCTGAGCCTGCAGGTTTGAGACGAGCCCAGGTCACTTGGCAAGACCTCGCCTCTACAATAAATAAAAAATTAGCCAGGCATGGGAGCACGTGCCTGTAGTTGCAGCTACTTGGAAGGCTGAGGTGGAAGGATCGCCAGAGCCCAGCAGGTCGAGGCTGCAGTGGCTATGAGCAGCGTGCCACTACACTCCAGGCTGGGTGACAGAGTGAGACTCCAACTCAAAAAAAGAAAAGAAAATCTAGCACAGGAGTGTCTGCAGGACCAGTTAGCTACACAGCTCACTTTATATCAGCAATGAGTACATGCTGAGCACCCACTTCCTACTTTTCAAACTTCCATACTGCCCCCACATAGTTGGCCTCTGCTCAGATGATCATTTTTACTCAACACTTCGCCTCCCACAAAGCAATAGTGTGTAAGATTTATATAATTAATGTTTGTAAGGGGCTATTAGAGCCTTGTCTGAAAGATGCCTTTGAAGAGGAAAGGATTGTTGATACTATGATGTACTGGATTTTTTATCCTTATCAAGACTGTTTCTATGAGGAAAAGCTATAGAAATGAAAGATGGAACCAGTTTTATTCAACACAGTTACAGGTGGCAAAACACTGCTGCAGGACTCAGGCAAGAATGTGTCCCTGGGCAACATCAACTGTATAAACATGTGTCCTGTCAATCACTAAGAATTCAGGTACCATACTTTATAGACCAGGGATAATGTTAATCCCATCCTGCTTACGGTGTTCTTTGTACTAGAAAAGTTCAAGGCGCTGTGCAAGCACCATAATTTAGCAAAGCATAAAATGAAAGCTACACATAGGAAAGTTGAGGTATTATAAAAAATTAAGACATTACCTTTATTCAGCCATTAATCCAGGCAGGGTGAACATTCAGTGCTACAACTTTTTCCTTTGTGTAGACTAATTTTGTTGTCATTTTGGAAAGGAAGAAAAAGGAAATTTACCTTCCCTGTGTACATACAATGAACTGTATACCTCTAGAAGTATATATGTTTAACCTATTTGCTCTCTAAAACAACTCAGCGAGGTGTATTTTTCAGTCGCGGAAACTAAGACTTAGAAAGAAAAATGAATATGGCTCAGGTAACATAGGGTACTAAGGGACAGAGCTTTGGATTTAACCGGGGTCTGCATGATTCCAAAGTCAACGCTCTTTCCACGCTATAAAGTGAAAAAACAAACACCGATTTAACAGCTTCTTTCTTCTAGAAGGTTATCTTTACCATTGAAAGGGACAAAAGAAATATAAATTATTTTTCAAAATAATGTATTCTTGGAATAGCCGTGAAGTCATCTCATATCACACCAGCCTCTCATCTCTCTTTTCCATCCCTGACCTGTGGATGACAACATACACCTTAGCATTTGGTCATTTACAGGAAAACTCCATTTTTAAATAGTACCTGATTTTCAGCTCCCCACTGCCAATCACACATACAAACCACCTCATCCTTCCACCATTGCTGGAGTCACTGTCATTACTATGGTAGAGATTCCAAAGGGAAAAAAAAAATCAGTAGTCTATCAGCTAAAATAGAAAAAATATCTGAAAAAAAAAGAAAAAAACCAGAATGCCTTAAGGTAGCGTATACCGGCAGCCAGTGCAAGAAGATGGCCTTCAATTCAAAAATGGGGTACCCTGGATAGACTAGAAAATTTTAAAAGATACTTTGTTGTACTATTGGAATTCTACAAAATAGCCAATCATTTAAGTTCACAAACATCTTTTTCCGAAAATATACATTCCACCAAGAGGGCTAAGAAGCATTTAGCAAGTCAAACTTAGGGACAATTAGTTCAGATTGCTTTCCTCCAATAATTCTATGAGATCAATTGCACTGAGGGAATTACGCTTTTTATTAGGAGAATGGAGGTAGAAGTAGATAGTTTTCAAGCATGTGTGAGCTTGAGAGGAGTTCAGGGATCCGGTGCAATGCTGAGCTTAAGCCAGGAGGAAGATACTGAGTACAGCAACCTGGGAAGAAGCATGAATAAAATGTAAGCTAGAAAGGAACACGTGAGGACATTAAGAAGAAACTAGGGTATCTGGAAGAGTTTTAACAAAATGGTTCTAAAGTTCTTCCAAAAGTATAAATACAAGGAATGCCATCAACAGATAAATGGACAGATGAAATGTGGTGTATATATACAAAGGAATATTATTCAGCCATAAAAAATGCACAGAGAGTTATGATACATGCTGCAACATGGATGAACCTTGGAATCATTATGCTAAGTGAAATAAGCCAGGCACAAAAGAACAAACATTGTATGATTCCATTTATATGAAATCTCTAAAGCAGGCAAATTTAAGAGACAGAAAATAGGTTACCAGGGCGGCTCTTTGGGGGGATGAAAAATTTTAGAAATAGTGGCGATAGTTGAACAGTATTGTGAGTATAATTAATGCCACTGAATCATACATGTAAAAACGGTTAACATGGCAAATGTTTATATGCTATATCAAAATTCAAAAATAATTTTTAAAAATGAAAGAGACAAATCAAGACAAAAACAGGATTAAAGTTAGCCTTTGCCTAAATATTTATGAAAACGTAGTGCTTGAAAATCATAATAATTAAAACAGAAGCTGATAGAGATACCGAGAAACAAGTGGAATCAAATAGAAAGTCCAATTCTACATGTGGATTTGGTAAGTAATGAAACAAACATCTAAGTCAGGTGCTTTGTGAGAGCAGAAGTCCTGCCTGTGTCATGTACCAATGATTCCCCAGATAAAAGCATGATACCTGGTACACTGTAGGGACGCAGTTAACGTTTTGTTGAATTAATGGACTAACATCCACTATTGCATTAAAAAAAATCAAAGTAAATTCTAGACTGAATAAAGTGTTTTTAAGTGGGATAAATATGAAAAACTGATCAACTTAGTAAAGTGCCTGCATTTACATATCAAAAAGTACATAAATAAGATTTTTAAATGGCACACTGAAATAAGTATATTTGTATTTTTATAATGTATGAGACAAACATTAAGTGTCTTGACTAAAATAAACTCTTTTAATTCAATAATAAAAAGACAACTACCTCAAGAGAAAATTAAGTATATTAATCATCAAAAAAATTATAGACAATAAAGCGATGAAAAAAATTTCTGACATCATTGATAATAAACTAAAATTAAAGTGATAGATACTACTTCACCTATTAGGTTGGCAACTATCAAACTGCCTAGTGTTGATGAGTATTCAATACTCTCATAAATTATCAGCAGAGAGATAAATTGACCCAACAGTTATGAAAGGTAATTTGGCAGAAACTATTAAATGCACTTAAAATGTGAATGCCATTTGGTCACCTGCTTCCACTTCTAATAACTTAGACTAAAAGTAATTTCAAACATGCACATTTTTTGACCTAAGATTATTGCAGCATTATTCATAATAGCAAAATATATGTAAACATTTGAAAGCCCAATAATAAGGAATAGTTAAGTAAACTTATGATACATTCATACCAAGGATTACTACACTATCAGAAAAAAATGAGTCTATAAAAGAATATTTAATGAAATGGGGAGTGTTCATGATATATATTTAGGTTTAAAAAACATGACTGCAAAATAATATTAGACAAAATAATCTCATGTTTTATAAAAAGCAAAAAACAATAACTGGAAGAAAAATCATCAGCGTATTAAAAGTGATTATCTCTGGTTGTCAGGTTTAAATGGCAATTTAAATGTTCTTATCACTACTAACACAAATTACTAATTTTTTCCTGCATTGAGCGTGTACTGATACTTAATACAAAAGCAATAAAAGATATTTTAAATTTTAATAAGAAACAAAATAGCAGGAGAACTTTGTCTCCTGTTCTCAGGAGCCAGGATTAATCGGCTGTATCTCTTTCCATGTTTCAAACATGTTACTAGGCACTTCATATGCATTGTTTTATTTGATCTTTACCTTATTGTTAAGCATTGCTGACCTTATGGATGAAGTCCTGGTATCAGAAAAAGTCATGTTCAAGGTCATGCAGCTAGTGACAGAGCTGGGATTGACTGACCCTCCTGTTGTCTGATTCCAAAGTTTATGTTCTTAATCATAAACTTTCCTGGGGTTTATTGTGGAATAGTTAGGCTTTTCAAGGATAGTCCCAAAAAACTAACTGCCACACAGCACATAGTTTCTGTGAGAAAATGTTTTGGCACTCTAAACAAAATATTTATAAATGGCTTTTGGGAAACAATTTTTTTCTTAAATTGTGTGTCGCTTCTACCTGTTTGTGTCTATGTCACATGTATTATTCTTGGAGGTAATGTCCAGGAATGGATAGGAACACTGGCTTAGAATTAGATTCCCCAGGTCAAACCTGACTCTACCAATTCAATCTTGGACAGTTCCTTCACTTCACCAGTCAAATAAACACAGTAATCCTACCTACCTCAAGGAGTTCCAGCGAGGATTAAATAAACTAATCCACATAGTGCTTTATGGATTTAAGAAAGTGTCAGACGGGTAGCGAACACTAGATAAATGGTAGCTATGAGCATCATTATTAATGTATTCTCGGGATATTAAATTCCCCAAGGGCAAGAATCACACATCATATTGCTTTTGAATTCCCTAAAGGGCTTTCAAGTCTCCCTGATTCGACAAGGGTGCTGGGTGCTCTGTTGTTTCTTTTCATTGACTAATAGGAACATTGTTTTTACATTATTTGCAATGAGGCAACTAGAAGAAAATAACTTTTAAAGCTGTCTTGCATTTCCTTATTAAACTTCACTGTTGCTTACTGGTTGACTATTCAATATGAAAATTCAAGTTACTTTCATTTCAACAAAGGCCTTTCAGGGAAGGATATAACTTTATGCCACTAAAAATAATTAAATGACACCTGAGTTACAAAATCCCTGAATGTTTATTTATGGCACCCTGTAGAAAGGCAAATGTAACCTAGTTCTTTCAGTAAGAAAGCAACAGGAAAGAATCATGGCTCAATCTTTCACTGAAAGTATTTAATCTGGATAAGTCCGGAGATAGCTGGCAGTGTTCACGTACTATGCGTTACTTTGAAGTCAATGAAGTTAAAAATCTCACTTTAGAAAGTTCTCTTAATCATTGAGAGTATAACCATGTCCTGATTTTAATTATGACATGGCAGATTTTAAAACAAATCTGTAAATACGGATGTGCAAGTCCTGGCATAATTATGTGAATACTCCACAGACCAGGCAGTGAGCATGTTTTTTTCATAAAAATTAGGTCATATTAAGTAAACCCAAGTAGCCCAGTTAAAAGCAATGAGCTTTGAGTGTTAAGTCAACAGTCCTACCCGAAACAATGCTCTTCCAATGGCTAAATGACTTTTTTCTGCCAGTGCGATGTTTTCAATTTGAGTTAGTGACAACAACTGGAACAAGGAAGAACATTTGACTAGACTGACCAAGCCTATCTGATGAATTATAGCTCTGAACATATCACTACTCTTTAAAACCTCCAGTGGTTCTCAAATGGCTTCAAGAAGGTTCCTAGCTCGAAATGTAAGTTCCTCCATAATGACTACAGTTTAACTCATTTTCCCAGGACAACCCTGTCCTCTCTACCCACTTTCCTTCCATTTTCCTCACTCCATCTTTCCCTAAGAATCGCTCGCACTCCTCAACCTCTGTGTGCCTTTGCAGTTGCTGATCCCTCTCCAAGAAGTTCTTTTTAAAATCACAGGTATTCTGTATATTCACCAAGGTCCTGCTCAGTGCCACTTTTCCTTTAACCCCGTGACAGCACCAAAGGATAAGTAAGGGGTTAGATATCTCTTTTCCTTTATGTTTGGCAGCAACATAAAGACAGGCCAATAAACATAATATCAAGGTAAAAATAGTGTCCTTGTTATATCAATGGATCTTGAAAACAAAAGTCCTTGGGTCATCCCTACTCTTCCAGCAGAATGTGGAACTCTCTCTTTAAAAATGAATTTTTTCTTTGTGTCCGTAGCATGTAGTTTTCTATTTACTTTGGCCTTGAATTCATCCCATCTTGCCTAACAGTTGTTTGTATTTAGACTCATATTATTTCCCTGCTATTTCCTGAGAGCAGGAATTCAATCTTGTTCACCAGGTATCGCCCACACTACTTAGCAGGGAGCATTGCACAAAGTAAGTGTTCAATATTTTAGCTCCCTGGAAATGAGAATAAATTAAGAGAGACACAGTCTGAAAAATCAAGCCATGATGATGAAAGCTAGTTTTCTTACCTATACACACTCACACTTCTGTCGATGATCTCTGTCCATAAGCTGTTAGATTTCATTTTTAGATAATTTCCCCCACAGTTCCATTTTTGTAGTCCTCATGATGTTCCTATTAGTTCTCGAAATTATATCTTGAAATAAGAACAAAGCATTTTGTTGTTAAAAGTAAATTATGAACATTCTTTTCACATTCCAAAGAAATAAATTTACGGTTAGACCTTTTTTATTTTAAATTTTGTTTAAACCTTTGTTATCTCAACTAGAACTTATGCACACAAGTATCAGCAATACCTCCTAGGTCCATACAAAGAGGACACAATTTTTCAGGTGTTCCAAATGAACACCAGAGAAAAATCACCCTCCCCGCCTTTAACATAACCATCTTATTTCCATTACACCAACAAGCTTAAAATACTACAGTCTGTTTTTGCTAAAAGTCGATGGTTTTAAAATTGCATAAAGAGACATTTTAAATGTAGGCCATAGAATAGACCAAACACAAGATATTTCAGTATCTAAAATAAAATAAGCTGAAACACAGTGAGTGTGATTCTCAAAAACAAAGAAAATACACAAATACATAAAATTTGTGTATTCCATTTTTCAAATAGTGGCATAATTACAAAATGTAACATTCTCCTCTCTGACTTCAGCTACTGGCCCGTGCCAGATGTTACCATAGGCTTTTTGTATGCTAACAATCAAGCCATGTGAATTATAAAACATTTAATTATTTTGTGCCTTTTATATCTGTCTATACATAGATACTTCTGTTTGGAGATGTATATACACGTACATCATTCGTGTGTGTCTCCTATTTTCTATTTATTTGTTATCTTCCAATTTCAGACTTTATTCATGATCCCATTGATACCGTTATTCTAGCAAAATCCTGCTCGGCGGCCTTGACGAGTAAATCCTGCGGTGCTATGAGCTTTGATTCATGATTCCCTAGGATTCTCAGGTTGAAAAATGCTATGGAAACGTACAGTGTCCCTTTCTTACATATTCAAGGCACAGTACACTGTCCTTCTCTACCCTGCAGCTGAGTGTGGTCAACCTCTGTTAAGCATGATGTTTTGTTTCCAGAGAGCCCTGTCTAGGGGGGGGAAATGCTATTTTTCTATATTTCTTATAAAGTATTTCAGTAGGTTTGCAAAATATAAAGGTCCAAAAATACCCCGTATTTTTTCCACAGTAAATCTAAAATTAGCAAGTCTCATTTCCAATCTATGAAGTTTTTTTTGTTTCCAGAAAGTCACCTACCAACTTAAAAATAAGCAGATGGGGCATAAATGTGCATATATCTAATAAAAATGTTTGAATAATAGTATTAAGAAAATATAGATGTTCATTTGCATTCTAGTGGCAAATACTTTCAGCCTCAAAAATTTCCACAGCATTTGATATTTCAGAAACCTGTTAAAGCCTCTCTCTTTCACTTTCATCAAGTAATGCCAATCAAGCAGTTCCAGAAAGCTGTAATTTAATTTTCTTTTTCTGACATTGAAAGCAGAAACTATCCTACAGAGAATCCACATTTTTGGAGCTCTGTGAAACACTGGTTCTATTAATGTCAATTAATTAATCTTGATAGCTTAGTAGGTGGCTTATTCAGCTATTAGAAGATAAACTATTGTCTTTGTTTACGTATAGCATAAATGCTATTTTTAATGCTATAATTAACAGAGGCACATGAGAGAGAATTTTAGACAAATAAAATAATTGTTTTAAATCATGAAAATCAATTCTTAAAGGCATGTGAACAAGGCAAGCATGCAGTTCTTTTAGAATTGACTGAGTAAAATTTTTACTTTTTGAAAAACAATATGCTTTCACTTTTCCAATTACCAAAATTAGAAAACTCACTCTGTTTCTCTTCTGACTTTGTTGGCAGAAAGCTCAGGACTGTGCTAAGGGTTCATTCACAGTAAATATTCCTTCCCATATGTGGACATAGTCTCATCATTTTATAGTCTTTAGTTCATGGCTGCTTATTTCTATTTTATTATTTCAATATATGTAAGTCATATACAGGTAAAGCATCATTTTCTTTATTCATTAATTTTTATTCATTGATTGTAACAAGAAATTCATCCCAAACCATTTATTGTGCACCCACTATGTGCCTGGCATTATTCTAGAGTATGTGTATATAGTTAATTAAAGGAAGATTTTCATGAGAGAAGTGAATATATTTCACTATATCCTCAAGAGGGAGGGGACATCTGTCAATCAAACCAACTTCAAGAAAATGGCAATTTAATGGTTTTTTTTTTTTTTTTTAAAGCAAAGCCTGCCAACATCGATTTAACACCCACAAAGAGTTAAGTTGATACAGTGAGTGTACTGGCTGTTGCTTACCGAGGTTTAGAAAACTGGTTACTTACAACACAACCCTCGTCTCAAGGGTCCTGCAATAAAACCAGTCTTCATCCTGGGGCATAAGCTAAGCACTCATAACACCATAAAATAAAAGCTTTTAAATAAATTGCCCCTCAACATCAAAGATCATATTAAATATTCTGCCTTCCAGGAAAGGGAACTTGGGGTCTTAGATTTCCTATGCTGAAACCTCTGATGTAACAACTAAATAACACCTACCAGGTCAAGTCACGAATTGTGATGCATTTTGTGTGGCTGACCAGGCAAGAAAAACTAACTGCTAAAACAGCTCCCTTTCAGAGACGGCGTCAAGGTTGGTGGGCCTAAATTTGCACTTGCTTTCAGCTTTGTTTTGTTTTACTGGCTTGCAAATATGTGTCACACAGGGACCCTAGATCCGCCTGCCTGCTGCCAGCCTGAAGTTGGGAAAGGTATTGAAATTTACAAGGATCTCGCCCTTGTCCTCCGCTCCCGGGGTGCAGCATTCTCATACATTCTAAGGCGTTGCCAGCTCACAATAGCCTTGCAGTCAGGGAACGCAGCCCAGCAAGGCTGCCCACAGATACACACGTGCTTGTCACCTGCTCCAGCAGTTGCACATAGACGGGCATTTCTCAGGGCAACCTGTTTGTCCTCCCTCTGAAAGAGAATGCTGGGTAAATAACTGTCATTCAAATGGGGCAAAATATTGGCCCTCTCAATTTGGACTATGCGCACTCAGGCAGCTCAGACTAACATAAAGGTCTCTAAATAACAGAGCTGCCCTGACTCCACTGAGAAATTTAAGCTAAAGCTTTTTTTTTTAATGGTCTCGTGCCTTGATGACTTTCTGGACCAACCAAATACCAGAGTGGCCAACGTCTTCAAGGAGCTGTAAGCAGCATCTCAAAGGAGTCAGAGAAGGAACTAATAGCAAAATGTGACAGCTGGCCTTGAAAAGCCAGAGGTCTCTCGTGAAGAAAAAAGCAGACCCAGAGGAATTAAAAAAAAAAAAAAAAAAAAAATCCCCGGTTCGTTCCAAAAGTGCAGCCAGGGAAGCTTTAGAATTATAGAAAAACCCATCATTTCATTAGTTGGTGCCACAAAACTCAAAACTTGGTAGACAAGATAAAACTTGGTCAAGATCGCCAAACGTATCCATATGAGTGCCAACACGGTAACTTTCCATTAAACGGATAGGGAAAGAGTCGAGGAGGAGGATCCCGACCATTGAACTTTGTCTTTCTAGACCGTTGCCTTCAGGGTCTCACTCTCGGGCCACGAAGCGAAATCACAGCGGCACAAAACCCAGGAGGGAGGACCCATCTCGGAAAGGCGACTGCCTTCCCTCCTCCTCCTTTAGACCTGTGGTCCTGGGCTCTCTTCCCTAATGCCCTTTGCTTTCCAAGAAAGCCCCTCGCATCTTTGGGTCTGGTTAACGCCTGGCACACGTTTCCCGAAAAGACAGCAAGGAAAGAGCCGCCTTCGCGTTGCGCGCGGTCCCCTTTCCTTCCGCCCCAGCTCCGAGGAAGCCTCGAACCAAGTTTCGCGGAAAAGGAGGTGGCCGAGGCGGGAAGAGCCTTCGATCCCGCCGTTCTCGCGTTCCCTCCCCCCGCGTCTCCCTCGCGGCCGCCACCGCCTTCGCCCCGCTTCCAAGCCACGGCGGGTTTCACGCTTCCTCCCTCCGGCCCGCGACGCGCTTTCAGCGGAGGCCGACGGGGCGCTGGGCCAGGGAAGCGGCCCAGGCACGCTCCCGGGAATAGGGGACCCGATGGGGAAACCTCCTGCTGCCTAATTATTTTGCAGACAAACTAGCATCTTCTTTCGAGAGTTCTTTGGTCTTACGCATTCTTCTTTACTTAACGGGTTTATAGAGCGCTTACTACGCAACGGGCGCTGTTCTTAAACGCTGGAAAACTGTGGTCCTCGTTGCTTAGGGATTACTTTTCACAGACGTTAAATCTGCGCGTGCTCTCGAACGGCCCCGCTGTAACTTTTTTCACGACACAGAGCGGTTGTGTCTTCAAAGACAAGTATGGAAAAACTGTAACCAGTTGCTACTTGATGGCAAGCAACTCGTTTCCCCCACTGTGCAATTTTTCGCAAGCTTTATAATTAAATGCACCAGGATGGAGAGAAAGAACTTCGATTTTTTTTCCCAGGATGACCTCAGGTGTGGCCTCGGGCGTGGGAAGCGCCCGCGGATTGCTCGCGTGGCAAGGCGTTCGCGGCCCCTCCAGGCATTCGCCCGCAGAGCACAGCGCGGCCCTGGAGGAGAGTCGTGCGGG
>NW_007247815.1:242631-243175 GCF_000164805.1 Carlito syrichta | reverse complement strand
CGGAGCACGGGGCTGTCCCCGGCCGAGGCGCGGAGTCTCGGGCTGGACCCCAGCCCCGCCGCCCGGCTCCCGACTCCGGCCGCTCGGCTCCGGGCCGGCAGAAGCCCAGCCGGGTGCCCGTCCAAAACCCTGCAGAGCGTGGCGAGAAAGGGCAGCTCAGCACGTGTTTTGCAGGCACGGCTCGGGCTGCATGCAGTGCCTCCCGCCGCCCGGCGCACTGAGACCCGCGGGACGCGAACGCGCGCCTTGGCAAGCACAGGCAGTTCCCAAGGGCGACTCCGCACGCCCCGGAGCGCCACGGCCCCACGGCTGCGCCTGCACGCCCCCGGGCACTGCGGGGAGAGCCGAGAGAACCATCTGGAGAATCCAAGCCCGGAGAACCCGAACTCGAAAGCCTGCTGGGACTGGGTCCCGAACCCCTCGCGCCGTCGCTCTGGCCTTCCGACCACAGAGAGGACGCCACGCCGGCCCGCGGTCCGCGCAGCGGGGTCGGCCAGCCACAGTCCCGTGGCCGAAGACCACAGGGGAGAGCTGACGTGTGGCC
>NW_007247815.1:233633-241674 GCF_000164805.1 Carlito syrichta | reverse complement strand
TGGAGGCGCTCGGGCGGTCCGCGCCGCCGAGGCCGGGCGGGTCGAGCCCTGCGGGTCGGCCGCGTGCCACTTGGCAGGCGCGCGCGTGAGGGACCGACGCCGGGAACCGAGGGGGTCCCGTTTCCGGGACGGCTGGCTCTCCGGCCTGGAAGAGATCGGCGTCGTGACCACAGAAGCAGACCTCCACTCTGCTGGGACAGCGGGAGGTTACCGAGGCCTTCGGGAGCCAAGGCGGGTCAAATGATAATCGCTTCTAATTGGCATCCCCAGAAGCACCTTAATTATTTATCTGCCGCTGTCACTCACAGAGGGAGAGTCTGCCTACCTTGGAGAACTGCTTTTCTTTCTCACTGTTGTGCTCGTTCGCACAGATCAAAGCCTGAAATCAGCCAGAGCAAAGACATTCCTACAGGAAACGTTGTGTGCAACGTTTCAAATATCTCACTGTTCAAGCGGTGCTGTGTCATCTTTAAAAATGAGGTCTGGGGAAAAAAAAAAGGAAGATCTATCACGTGAAAGGTGAAACCAGTCGAGAAGGGGTAAAAATGAGGGGGACAGTTAATTCAGAAATAAGATCCAGAAGTGAGAAGGTGAGGTAATAGCAACCTGGTGTGTGCAGCATTTCTGAAATGAAAGCGAACAAATAACAGGAACCTAGGGAATTTGAGAACATAAAGAACCAGCGTGTCCATGAATTATGAAGAGAAACAGATACAAACTAAAAAGGAATGTAAATATTATGTGACCAGATAATATTTTGAATTTTCAATGTAAAAATACCTTCTCAGTAGCAAACTCAAGGTGGATTGCAACGTCTAGAGATTTAAGCTTAGAATGAAAACTAAGAGACACCTATGATTTAATTTTTAGAGTAAAGCATTCAGCTAGTAGTAAACTGAATTTTAATTTCCCTATCGATGGCATATTTAACTTAGTGCATACTTTTAGAAGATTGGTATGCATAACGTTAAATTTGTCGGGGTTTTTTTTCCCCCTGCTGCAAAATAAGACTGACTGAACTTCTGAAATAGTAAGATAACTTGTGTTTATTTTAATGTTTGCACCTAAGGACAACAGTTTGACATGTGATGACTGGATATCTGCTTGCTATTGGTGTTTCACATGACTCTGATTTTTAAAAATGGTATTACTTTTTCATTGTGCCTGACAGGAGGGAGGAAAGGGGATGCTTATTGGAGGAGATTAATTGACTTTAAAATATATATGAGTGAAACAAGGAAATACTAACACCTAACTTCCCACCCTTACTGGCCGTAATTACTTCACTGAGAGACTCAAGTAAAACTTCAGAGGTGTTTTGGCCAATGGATTTGGCATCTGGATTACCCATTAAAAAGATACATTTAAGGCATAATTTTTACCTGAAAAGAGACAGAAGGGCTGAAAGCAAAGTCTGTTAAGAGTGAAGCAAGAACTACGAATAAAATAACACAGACATGAACTGTGGAATTGCTCTGAATATTTAATGGGTGCCACCAAGTACCCAGAAGAAACTATTGTTATGCTAATGCAGCACCTGACATACTCTTCTGTTTCATAGGCAAAGTACTAGCTCTGTGATTAGATCGAATTCTCCAACAACAACCTCTCAGATTATAGCAAGAAAGAAAAGGAGAGGGGTATGTGATTTTTTTTTTTTTTATTTCATGTAACTCAGCCTAATGCGTAACAGTTGTATTTTTCCATTTGAGTAATTTTATCATTTGTGTATTCATAAACGTTTGCCATTTTGCTTTCTTTGAGGCAGATTATAGAGAAAAGGCGTCGGGATCGGATAAATAACAGTTTATCTGAGTTGAGAAGACTGGTGCCAACTGCTTTTGAAAAACAAGTAAGCTACCCCCTTCTCGGACACCCTCCCCCAAAAAGCTCAAACAATCTTGATTCTCTCATCTGGGAATGTGGGTTCTTGTTAAAGCTCATTAAAATAATGGTGTATGTGCCCTGATCTGGCACAGAGCAGCTATTTCAATAAAATGCTTTGTTGTGGCAAAACTATTAAAAACATAATCCATCATGAAGTTGAAAAACATTTCCATTCTTTAGCTTATTTTCTCCTTAAGGGTAACAGTGTTCATGATTTCTCTATTCTTTCTATGAATACCAGTAGTGGTTTTGTTTAAAACTGTGCTGTGTGTAGTATTCTTTTTTTAAAAAAAAAAAAAAGGAATATCTTTTTTTCTCAAACTGTTAAAAAAAAAGTAATTCTTTTCATTAGAAAATCATTATGGCCCAGGAAGTAACATCTCTAGCTCTATTTCCTAAATAATAATAGTATAAAATTTAGTTCCCAGGCCATTTGCTTTTATTTTTAATCCCTGGATTAAAAGAGTGATGTTTGATTGATTTGGGATAACTTTTTGGAAGTTAAAAATCAAATTAGTCACAAATGTCCCTTTTCATAGCTCAAGTAATCCAGTACCAAAAAAAAAAAAGATTTTTGCACACTTTGAAAAGTAGAAAGCCAAATGTTTAAATCTTGCTTTGTGGTTGTAGAAAAGTTATGTTTCTCCTCCTGCCACAATGGCTAATGGCACAGATTTCTAAGAGTATTTTTCAAAGAATACGCTAAAATATTTATTGAAAATACTTCCAATTTAATTCAAATAGGCTATAAAACAGCAGTTGTTTGTTTATTTCATTTTGTTGTTTACTTCATGAATCTGCAAACATTATAAAACAAGCCCCACGAAGCCCTTGGAAACTATCCAGAAACTGTAGTTTCAGTTATTAGTCGCTTGCATTGAAACTTCTTGTACATCTTTGTGGAAAAGTTAAACACTGACAAAAGTACAAAATCTAATATGCAATCAGTTATACATTTTTAAGACAAAAGATACCCAGTCTATACACAGGGTCTGTCCTTGATAAACTAAATATAACACGGAAATTACCGTTTTGATTAGTAGCATTTTCAGGGACAGTAGACTTCCAAATGAAAATGCCAGTAATCAGTGATGTTTTTAAAATCTGGAGTACTGAAGTGTCTGCAGTTATGAGGAGCAAACAGTTTGGTGATTTTTTTTGTCTTGGTTTTAGGCTTTTTCCTTAAATGTTGACTTAAAACAACCTTAAAAGCAAACCTCAGTTGTTTGGCAGTTAGTTACCACAAACACAAGCTTACCCATTTGCAGAACTTGGCTACTAACCCTTGCGAGCTGGCCCTGTCACAATATGTTTAGAAGAGTGTTCTTTAGAGCAGTTAAATGACTCTGGCACTCTCACTCTGTACTGGGTGCTGATAATTTTCACAAAACAAGTAAAGCATAGGAACCTGAAAGAAACTTTAGAATCTTTAAAAAAAAAAGCACGGTATATTTTGCTTTTTCAGGAAATTAGAAGACAATTGGAGTCGGCATATTTGTATTTCATTTGGTTTCCGAGGTTGCCTTATTTTTTAAATAGGAGACATAAAAATGTACTTCTAAGACAATTGTATCAAGAACTATTTTAAAAGTTTCAAAAATGCTGAAGCATTTATGATACTTCCTAGGTATGGAGTAAATTGTTCCTTCTTGTTTATGAGCTTGGAACTCACAGTGACACCTGCTGGTAATTACTGGGGGGAAAATTCTTATAAGTCTTCCCTTTTTAATTTTTGGATTTGCTTAAAATACAGATCGAAGGCATGAAATAACTTAAGGGCTTACTAAAATTTTCCACTTTTGAAAAATCTACTTTCAAAAATAAGTTGCTAAACTCCTATCTTCTGGAGTTGTTATACAACTGTTCATCTCATTTAGACTTCAGCACTGTGTAAGACTCCTGGATGACCCATGATGAAATGTATTATTAACCAAGATAGAGAGTGAGCATAAAAGCTGAGTTTTTTGCAATTGAAATAGTTTTGGTGGAGTGATCTTGGGAGTATAATTATTCTTATGATAAAAACCATTTATTTTGCCTTCTTTTAGTTCTCAAAAATTGAAATGAATGGCAAACACCTGTTATTAGGTATGACATAATAATTAGTGCTTTCACGTAAAGTTTGGAAAGGATTCCAAGTTTTCTGTGAAAAAATTGAATCTGGAATTTTCTAGAGAGGGAAAATTGAAACCATAATGCTAAGTTTGGTGTATAATGTTCCAAAGTGGTGTCTGTAGGACTTATGAGACTTTATTATTTGTTTATGAAGGGATCTGCAAAGTTAGAAAAAGCTGAAATATTGCAAATGACAGTGGATCATTTGAAGATGCTTCAGGCAACAGGGGGTAAAGGTAAGTATTGTAAGGAAGTCATAGTTGAACAGTTCTTAACAAGCTGAAATGGGCGGTCCCAGATTAAAGCCATGGAAATCAATGCTAATGGCAGGATTGAACTCGTGGGAAAGAACTTCTGGAACAAAAGAAGCACTTGACCCTGGGCTTGTGTTTGCTTTCATAATACTGTGGGAGTAAAGCTTCATTCAGAGCAGTCTGGTCAGAGATTTGTTTGGGACTTAAGAAGCGCATGCTGGAATCTGTACAGAAACAAACAAACAAACACAAACATCCAAATATAAACAGGAGGTTAGAGGCAGTCCTTTCCTCTTCTTCATGTTTCTTCTTTCTTCTCCTCTTCCTTCTCCTCCTCCTCCATTAAATCAAAGCTAGGACTCAAATTAATTCGTCTCTTCCAAAGGAAACAGTTCTAGAGTTGTTTTCAATGTTTGTTTTCAGATTTTGGTGGTCTTGGATTTAGACCACACAGAACATTTGAAGTGCAGGTAGAGAATCTTGTACTAGAAACCATTATTGGAGTAGAGTCATTCCCGGGGAGAGAGTAAACCAGGACAGACCTTCTGGGCCCAGGGCCCTACAGAGATATTCTCTGCATAGCATGGCGACTTAGGGAGGACTTATCAAGGGGGTGAAAGAGGGATTCTCATCTCTTGGTAAAAATAGACTTGAGATCCTCAAAGCTCTAATATGCATTAAGATTTCATTATCCCACTTCCATATATATCTTTTTCACTCTTCAAAGAAGCCTTTAATGCTCATCTGAGAGTGTTATTCCGTACATTTAACAACTGAATGAGAGGAGTTACGTTCTGCAACTGAGTCCTGGAGGCCTCTCTGTGCCTGTCATTAGCCTTTTGCTGCATAATATGTGGGTCCTAAGTCAGGGCAGAGGTAGGGCATTGGAGGGAAGTCACAGTTTGCCAATGAGTATGAAAGTATTTCAGTATGTAACTCCTATGTGACCGTACTCCTGAGGACCTGAGAACATCAGCCCTGATTTTAACCATCCTTCACCTCTGTCACTTGGTGGGCAGGGGAATGATCATTGTTCAGAGAAGCCCATGTGGTTGATGCACCCCAGGTTGCATCTTCTCAAGAGACAGTACTGAATGTATACAACGGCATCAGGCACAAACATTCTTCTATAATAGAGAAGATAATTGGATTAAATCGTAGGTTCCAATGATATAGCCCAATTGGGCTACTGCCTTGCCTTGGACCTAGCACAGTCCGGCTTTGCTGCACTTTGAGACATACACCAGCAGTTGTATGCCCTGCAGCCCCCGTGATTCTGTCTCTACAACTGCTCCCCCAGGATATTAGGATGCCGGTTGAGTTAGTAATTGTGCAAGAAAAACTGTTTGATGGATGTACCTTCCTTGGCACTGTTAGCCACAAGGCTCGATATTTTCAGGGTTTCAATTTTTTGGCACGAGCTGTACTTCTAAAGAGTAATATTGTTCTTCGGCTTTATTATAAAAAGTGAGTTCCATCTTGGTTGCTATTCTTGGCTTCCTGAACAGTCCTAAAATTTGTCCCAGAATAGTCTGTGAGCAGACATTTCCAAGCAGGCTCCATACAAGTCGCCTGACTGCAAGGTCACTGACGAGGTGATTGCAGAGGAGAACGTGCGGCCTTTAAGAAGGGGGCTGGCAGTTTGGGCCCACGTTGTCGAAGACTTGCAACTGCCTCATAGTGTAGTGGTGAAGGGGGTGGGTTCTATCTGGGTTGCCTGATTTCAAATCCTGGCTCTGCCATATATTAGCTCTGTGACCTTGGATACATTACTATGCTCTCCAAGCCCCAGTTTTATCATCTGTAAAATGAGGACAGTGACAGTGTCCACCTCACAGGATTGTTAGGAATTAATTCGCGTAAAGCTCATAGATTATTGCATGCTCAGAGGGAGTGATAGGGACGCGTGTGCTAGCGTTTGCTCAAGTTCCGTTCACGGGAGACAGCTACTCATCATCATTCTCTCTGCGGTCAACAACAGAATGGAAATTACAAAATTTCTATTCTATAAGATGCAACAGAGGACTCAGGCATACACAAAAACATAGCTGGCAAACCACAGATTTCACTTACTGCAAGACTACTAATGAAAATTCTTAGAAGCTCCTGGAGTTCAATTTCTGTGGGTTTATCCTTTACAGTCTATGTTGGTATGACAATAGTTTCCAGAGAGGATTGAGCAGAGTAGCCTAAATTTCTAAATCCTTGAGGTTTCTGGACTCTGTCTACTCATTGTTTCCTTCCTTCTCTCATGGCAGTTACCAACCTGCAGAGCCCTACAGAAAACCTTGAGGACTGAAATGTGAAATCTTTCCATGGAGGCCTCTTTTTCAGGAATAGCTTTTTCTCCTAATCCGAGGGGTTTTGCTTGCTCACTATGCCAGAGTTCTGGAATAACTATTTTTGTTTCCAGTCTTCAACGTTTCTTGATATTCTCTTATGTCAGCTTTGTGCTGTTTTGTTTTTTTTTATGTTTTAGTGGTGTATGTGTCTCCCACAAACATCTTTTTAGAACTCTCAAATTTCTTTTAGAATTCTAGCTGTAAGACTTTGAATATGTGCGACAAGTGTGACTACTATTTTCCAAAGTGCTATGATTACAGATTAAGACAGTCTGTTAATAGATGATAAGTGAAACAGGTAATACTTTGATCTGCAAAAAACATAACAAGATGACGTAGTAAATGTTTTAGAGTTTTAAAAAAAAACTTTGTTTGAATGTGGTATTTCTCATTCATGTATACACACATCCCAAAAGTGAACAGACTAAACTTTTAATTTGAAAATTACTTTTTAAAAAGTTGCAAGTGAGAAAGAATCCAAAAAGGGTGTGTTTGTACATACCAGAGGTCATTCATTCAAAGTGGGTAACATTTCCCCAAATGTATGATTATTATGGTGCCCTAAATTTGCACTGTAATAATCAGACGTTACTATTTTCTATTCTAGTGTATTATCTTTGGAGAAAAAGAGACTGATAAACGTAACCAAGCTCCAGACATTTTTATGGTAGTAACCAGAGGTGTGTGTGGGGGGGTGTGTCCACATACACTGACACA
The DNA here is from genome assembly GCF_000164805.1 of Carlito syrichta. Taxonomy (NCBI): domain Eukaryota; kingdom Metazoa; phylum Chordata; class Mammalia; order Primates; family Tarsiidae; genus Carlito; species Carlito syrichta. Next base: position 234,359 of record NW_007247815.1, on the reverse strand, counting down.
ACTAATACACATTTTTTTCTTGGGTGGATGCCAGAAAAAAGTAAGCCAAATAAAGGAGATATATCTTTGATCTTCAAAAAACTCAGTTATGGTGTAGTCATTTTGTATTAGCTAAGAAGCCCTATATTCCTGACAGAAAAATAGCATCTTTAAATTAGTAACTACATTTAAAAAAACTCATTTTGTTTTCGCTAAATTTTTTTCACATAACATTATTACAAGATGTTTTTCACTTTGATAAAAAAAAATTGTGAGTCAAGAAGCATTTATGAATTTATTGCTATTTTAGCACATTTCTAAAGAAAGTCCTCAAGCTGCAAAGATGCCCTTGGCTTCTCTCAACATGCCCAAGAGTAAGGATGCTTCAGATCAGCCTTTACTCTCATGTGGCTGAGACAGAGAGACTGCAATGCTGTATTAACACGAAAAAGTTTTCTGGGGAATTTCACTGCCCCCCAATACCAAAGGAGAGACCCCATGTTTTCCTCTGGAAGTGTCTGCAACACGGAAGTTCTGAATCTTCCCCCCACTGCGATATTTGGTGGCAAGAAGTTGTCACCCATGTGAGTGCCAAGTACACTCTGTCCGCTTCTGTACAGAATTGAAACCATAACCCGCTGGGGGGCGGTATTTCCAGGAAGGTCGATGAACGGGCGCCTGCGGGTGGCCGTCTCTCCTAACATATCGTTGTATCGCCCCCTCCCTCCTGTCCCCCTCCCTCTTCTC
>NW_007247815.1:231966-232504 GCF_000164805.1 Carlito syrichta | reverse complement strand
GCGCGCCAGGGTGCCCCGTGTGTCGCCTTGGGGACGAAGCGTGCTCCGACCCACGTCTCTTGGCGCGCCAGGGTGCCCCGTGTGTCGCCTTGGGGACGAAGCGTGCTCTGACCCACGTCTCTTGGCGCGCCAGGGTGCCCCGTGTGTCGCCTGGGGACGAAGCGTGCTCTGACCCACGTCTCTTGGCGCGCCAGGGTGCCCCGTGTGTCGCCTTGGGGACGAAGCGTGCTCTGACCCACGTCTCTTGGCGCGCCAGGGTGCCCCGTGTGTCGCCTTGGGGACGAAGCGTGCTCTGACCCACGTCTCTTGGCGCGCCGGGGTGCCCCGTGTGTCGCCCTGGGGACGAAGCGTGCTCTGACCCACGTCTCTTGGCGCGCCAGGGTGCCCCGTGTGTCGCCTTGGGGACGAAGCGTGCTCTGACCCACGTCTCTCGGACTCGGGGAGAGAAGGCGCACAGGCGTCCGCGCGTCCGCGTCTCAAAGTGCCCGGGCTGGGCGCGGGTTCCCTGGACGGGAACCGCGGCACGAGTGCAGGGCAG
>NW_007247815.1:220441-231946 GCF_000164805.1 Carlito syrichta | reverse complement strand
GGCCGGCTGGCGGTGGCGGCCGGCGGTGGCGTTCCAGCCCGAGACGGTCGTCTGCAGGCCCGGCTTCTGGCGGTCACGGGATGGCCGGAGACAGTTGTCAGGTCGAAAGGCCTCGTTTGCTCGTAGTTTGCTTTCTTTGTGCAGACTTGCCACGTGGTGACATTTAGCGATGCGTTGGTGTAAGCAGTTATTCCATCAGTGCTCAGAGGAAGAAGCATTTCTGCTCTGCCGGCAAGCCCCCCGGCACCGTTTCTTTTCTTTGGACGGCTCCAACCACGGTGCTTCTCCACACGCACCCTGCCCTCCTGTAGCGCACCCAAGAGCAGTCGCTTCCCGTGCGTCCACCAGAGGCTACGTGACTCATGCCAACTTGAAAACGCTCTAGTTCGTAAGAGTTTGGGTTAATTTATTCAGTTCCATTTGGATTATTTTTATATATTTATCCTCTTCATTTTCTCCTTAATAACATGCAGCATCTATTCTTGTCTCCTTTGGGGAGGAGTTGCATTTCTGGAGGTGATGAGACAAGGAGAGAGCTTTGGGAAGAGAAAGGCCACGGTTTTTAAATGCTCTTTGTCAAGTGAGTGGTTGCATTTGATCCCAAAGCAAAGTGAATGTATGCAGTGGGATGTACATAAATTATTTTTGTCCATGCCTAGGCTAGTGCTACGTCATGGTGTTGTGGTTTCTTTTTGTTTTGTTTTGTTTTTTTCTTTTTTGTTTAATGACAGAATAATCTCTTAATACATTGAAATCGAGCACGTGAAATTTTATGTTTGAAAGATAAGAGACACAGCATGTATTATTATGCACTTAATTTCTCTGCTGTGTGGAGAAAGCAATAAACATTATAAAGAATGTTAAACATTATGCAAAATTATACTTTTAAATATTTGTTTTTAAATTACTGTACCTAGTTTTTTGTTTTTTTGATTTTTGTTTTTTGCATTACTTTGTAACCTTTTTCTATGCAAGAGTCTTTACATATCACTAATTAAATGAAGTCCTTTTTGACTATTTCTTATGTGGATGAGTTGCTTTGCAGAGAAGTTACTTTCCACTTCTTATGTGGAAAGTTGACATGAATTTCATGCGAGGCCTTCCTTTACTAATAATTTAAGCCATAGCTTTTCTTTTTCTCTTTCAAAATCATTTGACTGATGTAATTCACAATTTGCTTGAAATTAACATCTGTCTGAGCCTGCAGGTCAATTACGCATAGGCTTAATTTGGAGGCAAGAGGTATTCAGTTTCTTCTGCCTTTTATTCTTAACCAGGGTCCTTGGAAAATACAAGACTTCCAAATGCAAGACTTCCAAGTGAGAGAATTCCAAATACAGGATAATAAGCTAGAATGTGTCATACATTCTATGACTCAAAAACATGTGTGGAGTGTTTTAAAACATCACATGCATACATGACAGGCATACACATGCATCCCAGTGGTAAATCCTCTGTGCCTCGATGACAGTTTCTTTTGTTACTGTGAAAATGGTGTGCCTCTCACCACTTCCTCAGCAAAGCCTAAGATAAGCTATTATAGGCTCCCTGAAGCTATTGGACCAAATATGTTTTTATCATGCCTATCAATTTGGTCAAAGAAAAAAGCAGGAAGGCTTTTCATTATTTTTGCTTTGAAAAATTAAGCATACAGTTAATCTATCTTCTTCTGTCTGTAAGTGGGTAAAAAAAGTGGGGAGGGGGCAAAAGCAAATCACCTCATGTCTATCGGCCCTGTGGTTATTGTATCTTCAGAGAGCTATAATGGAATTAGGTAGCAAGTGCGAAAATGGGTTTAGTAGTATTTGGAGTTGCTTTTTAGTCATAATTTATGGACAACAGGCATATAACTAATTTTTATTTTAGAATCTAAAAGCTGATTCCATGCCTATTGTAATGTCAGCATTCAGAGAACATCTTTTCCTTTTTTGAAATGTAAACTGTTTTAAAGATCAGTAATTTTTTTCAAATTTGGAGTAAGTATTTTAAAATAAATCTCCTTTGTGGCTAGGCTTGGTGGCTCCTATAATCCCAGCACTTTGGGAAGCCAAGGTGGGAGGATTGCTTGAGCACAGGAGTTCCAGGCTTGCCCAGGCGAAGTAGCAAGACCCCCGACTCCACACAAAATAAAAAAATTAGCTGAGCATGGTGACACATGCCTTTAGTCCCGGCTACTTGGGAAGCTGATGCAGGAGACTCGCTTAAGCCCAGAAGTTGGAGGCTGTGGTGAGCCATGATTGTACCATTACACTCCAGCCTGGGCAACAGAGTGAAACCGTGCCAAAAAAAAACCCTTTTCTTCCTCCTTCCCTCCCTTTCTCTTTTTTTTTTTTCTTTCTTTTTTAAATTCCCAGTTATATATGGATTGTTTTCAGTTTCACTGACTAAAACATTTGCACAACTTGCCACATAGTTGATGAAGTGTTTCTAAAGGTAATTATTGTCAGTAACTTCAATCATTTCAAGTTAATTGGTTCATCCATTTTTCACATCACGACATTCCACTGTTCATATTAACTTGACCATTGAGTTTGCCATCTCTGATCCAAGTGTTTTGCGAAGGTGGTGTTCCATCAGGTGTGGTAGTTTTCATGTTTGTTACCAAAATGGAAAAGGGGTTATGCCCTTTATAATTGTTTAGAGAGAAATAACTTTTAGAATCTGATTTATTGTTTTTATTTGTGTAAAAGTTAGTCCCCAGATTAACTAAAAGATTTTTTAGTGGGATAAAAGGAAAAAGAGAACATCTTTAGAAATTTAGGTTTTAGCCGGGCTCGGTGGGTCAGCCTGTAATCCCGCGCCTTGGGAGACTGAGGTGAGTGGATTGCCTGAGCCCGCGGGTTCGAGACCTGCCTGGGCAACTTGGCGAGACCTCATCTCTACAATAAATCAAAAATCAGCCGGGCGTGGTAGCACATGCCTGTAATTCCGGCTACTCGGAAGGCTGAGGTGGAAGGATCGCCAGAGCCCAACAGGTCGAGGCTGCAGTGGCCGGGAGCGGCCACTGCACTCCGGTCTGGGTGACAGAGGGAGACTCCAACTAAAAAAAAAAAAAAGAAATTTAGGTTTTTTCAACTGTTAAAAGTTGTGGGTATGCCTACTTAGAACACTGTTTTGTATTTTACATCAATGAGCCAGAAGATATTTCTTGAATAACTGCTGTGTGCCCAGCATTGTGCTGTCTATGTGCATGGTGTATAGCAGCACATGAAAGTACTGTCCTATAGCCAGGCAGTAATAGGTGTGGCTGCCATCCTAGCTAGTCACAGGAACCCTCAGAAGGAGGGGCGCTGAGAGTAAAGAAAGGGATTTGGGAGCTGGGTTGGGGGAGAGGCTTTTTGCTCTTCTTTGTATATTTTACTATTCCAATCATATTTGAACAAATCTGAGGGACATTTAACGTAGTGTCAAAACATAAAAAAGTCCAAATATTAGAGCACTGGCTCTCATATACACCCGTGCCTAGGCATGAGCAAACTTAATGAAGTATTTGGATGCTCTTTCTTGCACATTCAAATTTTTCCTTTTGCCAGTTATTAAGTTATCACAAAGAGTAATTGCTTTAGGTAATGCTATCACAAAGCAATATGAGTTTAGAGGAACATGTTCCCTTGAGTCTAGGACTCCCATCAGTTTCAAGATATCTGTTGATTGAAGATCAGTTTTTAAGGAGAAAGAACCACTACACTCTAACGTCACACACTGATTGCAAAACTGCCCGATTGCCAGCATGGAAAAATTTTAAAATGCGTCTTGGATTTGAGGCAATATAGTAACACAATACTGTACTCATCGTGAATGCAATTTTAGAAATTCGTGGTCATATTTGCACATGCACTGAAATGTGGCTGACTTAGCTTACTTTTAAATAATCTCATCAGGATAGAGTCCTAATCAAATCAAAGAATCTAGATTGACTTTGTAAGTTTCATGATCTAAAGATACATATATATTTTAAGCTTTTCATGTTTTATTGCCCAGTACTCTTGGTTGTACTGCTGCATTTTACTGAAAAATGGAATTTAACTTCCCCTTATAATTCTTTTAAGATCTAAACAATGACTGAGGTTGTGAATGTTTCAGCAACTACAACAAAGCATCGCAGCAAACATGACATCATAAACTGTGACTATATCTCATATTCTTTAGAAGGGTAAGTCTTTGAACTTGGAGGGGTAATCTTTAGAAGAAGAAAAGTCCCTAAACTTACAGAAACAATCTTGTGTGAGGGGCCAGAGGCACCTGGGAAGTGGTTCTTTAGGCCCCGGGTGGTGCTAACCACGGCTCCCTCACTTCTAACTTCAGAGGGAAGAAAAAAAGTGGGACTGGGTCTGTTGTCCTTGCTAAAACTATCAGTACCAGCACCCACTGTAAGATACGGGTCTAAAGAAGAAAACCAAATGTGATACTCACTGCTAATACGATTTGGTTGTTCCTGTCCGAAGCCCCATGCTAAGTGTTTGAAATCTGTTTCCTCATTTAAAGCTCAAAAATGTCCTATAGCATAGATAATACTATTTTACTTACTTGCATATTAGGAATTAGAGAATAAGAGGTTGACTGTCCAAGGCCATGCCTAGCAAGTTGAACTGTGACTCAGCATAGGCCTGTCTGATTCTTAAATTAGTACTTTTGACCTCTAGGCTTTGGCTTTTGACACTGCTTTTTTGGTCTCAGACTCTGTTAGACTCCAACGGGACTTCAGTCTGCCTGGAATCACTGGACTAATGACTAGAATCAATCAATCTGTCTATGGTATTTGTTTAAAACCACCTCCATCTCACCCTTTTAATAAATGAAAGGATGAAAAAAGGAGTAACTCCTCTCTATCCTATGATACAACATAAAATGGAAATTATGTTGGCAGTTCTCTAGTTTTAATTCAAGTTTTAATCAGGTCATTAGTGAACTTACCTACCATTGAATATTCTATCATCTCACTCAAGGTGGTTGACAAAGGTAAGGCAAAATAGTAAAGTATTAAGACAAGTTCCTAAGCAAATTTAGTCCAAAAGAAACCTCATTCTTCCATCGGGTATAAAAGATAAAGAGGGTTTTTCTGAGGGAGAATATCAGGTTATTCTGAATGTTTATATATCCGGATTCATCGTGCCATAAAACAACATTCTTCACTTGGTCTATGAGTACCTGCCCAATAACTCATTCACCTTACTAATTCTCATTATCAGAAAGACATTTTTTAACTAACCTAATCTCTAGACCTATAGTTAGTAATGTTTTGATAACAGTTAACCGTTAATATGTATATAATTTTTCAAAAATCTTATGCTCAGAGATATTTTTCTAAGAGATATGCTTCTAAGTCTTAGACTTCTGTAAACTAAATATTTGGTTTCTGTTGTCATTCTGTTAGTCTGTGGAAATGAAGAGATTCATGCATATGAAGTGTTATAAGCATGTGATAGAATGCATTATAAGCTTTTTCTGAAGGCTGGAAAAAGGTTGAATAACTTTGACCCCTAATGCTAAAGTTTCTTGCATCCAATTTGCATTGTAATAGTTCCATGTTTTCTCATGTGAAAGAAAAAGTATCTTGCAAAGAATGGCTATTACTCATAATGTTGCACTTGTATAAGTGCAGTGATAACTTAAAACCACCGAACACAACTGAGTGTCTTAATGGAGTTAACCCCTCCTTTCCTGATTATAAGCTATCAAGCTGAATATTATTTGCCATACTATAAAACTCTGTTTCCTAGATCTGTCAGCACTCCTTTTTTAACCTTTTTTCTTGATTACAGAGAGCCTAAAGACTTCTTTTCACCAAAACAATACAACCGGAGCTTTGCGCAGCTCTGTGTAGACTTTCTCCTGAGCCAGCAGTGGCTGGCTTCTTTCTTATCCCAACCAGTCTGTGCCGGCATTGCTGCATTGCATCGGCTCCTTTGGGGATCTGGCAAAATGATGGAAATACGTCTGCAGTCAGGCGGGCAAAACACGGAGGCACACAGACCCTCTTTTACTCATCATCATACGTTTCTCTGTCACAGGCACAAGCCAACTTCTAAATTTGAATAAGCTACCCTACCATGTATTGATAGTGTACTGTGTCAGGTTTTTATGAATATTAAATGAGAACTAAGCCAGACACTTAAAAAAAAATTTTTGTCTCACAAGCTGGCGCTACTAGATTTATTTTATTATTTTGGCATCTTTAATAGCAGAAATGTAAGCACAAATGGTCGGATGCGGTAACGTGAAAACCTGTTTGCAAGCTGGGCACACAAACCCCTGTTGTCGCAGCTACTTGGGAGGCTGAGGCAGCACAATTGCTTGAGACCAGGAGTTTGAGGCTGCAGTGGTTCATGACAGCATCTCTGAATAGCCTCTGCCCTCCAGCCTGAGCAACATTGTAATACCCTGCCTCTAAAACAGCAGCAACAACAAACAAACTCATGTGCTCCATGTATAGCCTGACGACCGTTAGATGAGAGTATGGCCAAGCGCCATGGGCAAGCATCGCCTATGGTGACACACATCCTCTACTGCGACAGTGAAGAAACTTGAAGAGTCATTGGAGCCCATCACTGATGAAACAATAAGCAGACTTAGGGCATATACGTGGCACCAGGAGAACAGACTTAAAACACCGAGTGCCTCCTGACCCTGACTATCATGGGAATGAATCTCAGCACTCAACCCACAAATTATCTGGCCACATCGACCAGCTCTCACACCAGAGCTACTCCTTTCATGTGATCCTCAAACCCCAAAGATTCCCGAGAGCAGGAACCACAGACAAAACAACACAGGAGCAATAATTCGATATAAACGCTGTTAGCCATTTCCCTAAACGCCAAGACCCAGCAGAAAGCCTCTTTGCTCTATGGTATCAGGAACTTGAGACAGTCAAAGAAACGATGCTCACAAATTGTTCGTCTTCAGGATACGGCACGGTGAGAGAAGTGGTGAAAGTTTTTTGTCTAATTGTTATTTTTAAATGGTAGCTTAGTAGGCTTTCTCCTGAGCCAGCAGTGATGCTTCTTTCCTTGTCTCAGCCAGTGATAACAACTATGTTTTTGTTCACCATTGGACCTCCAGGGTTTCTTTGTCTTGTGTCTGTCTGGCACAGAAGAGTAGCTCCACAAATATTTTTGGATAGTGGTTAAATGAAAAATACCTGAATGTATGACTCACTGAACGAGGAATGCATGAATGTCATATGCTGGACAAGCGTATGTGTTGAATTGAACTTACTTGAATGGCTTTTTTCTTTCTTTTTTTTGAGTTGGAGTCATTCTGTCACCCAGACTGGAGTGAAGCGGCCACTCCCGGCCACCGCAGCCTCGACCTGCTGGGCTCCGGCGAGCCTTCCGCCTCAGCCTTCCGAGTAACCGGAATTACAGGCATGCGCTACCACGCCCGGCTGATTTTTTTTGTTGTTGTTATTGTAGAGATGAGGTCTCGCTGCCCAGGTGGGTCTCGAACCTGCAGGCTCAGGCAATCCGCTCACCTCAGCCTCCCAAAGGTGCGGGATTACAGGCTGAGCCACCGAGCCCGGCTTGAATGGCTTTTCCTAGACTTTAATCTGATAGCACAGTGCGTATACAAGTAAAACCAACCATAATTGATGAAACAAGAAGAACAAACCAAAAGAAAAAAAAATCCTCAAAAGACAAATTAGCAAGGAGGTTGTTTGCATAATGATAGTGCAATTTCACAGCCATATCTAGGATAATACATGTTTAATTACTTAAGTCTGTCAAGCATTTTTGTTTAATATGTGGGAGCTTATTAAAAATCTTGGTACTTATTCAGCAGACCACTTATAATAACTTGAAATCTGTAATTGTAATTCTAGTGAATTTATCTCTATTCAATATTTATAAGTCATTTTTGAAAATGTCAACTCTTCAAAAGGTGCATTAGTATAAATTTTAGGACAGGTCCTAAATATGACAGATCTGGGTACAATTTGAGATATATTAGCTATGTGACTTTGACAAATTACCAAAGCTGTTTAAACCTTGTTTTTCTCATTAGTAAAATAGAATCTAAAAAAAAACCTTACTTCACAAGGATGTCTTGAGGATTAAATGAGATAATATTCATAAAACCTGACACAGTATACTATCAATAAATGATAGGGTAGCTTATTCAACTTTATTAAAAAGGTCTTCAGATTTTACCAACTTCTACTTTCCCATACACATGCTTTTATTCAAATACATACCAATGTCGTCCCCCAATATCCATTCTCTTTACATTAAATTAGCAACATGTACACCTTGCTTTTTATAACTATACTCGCAGGTTCACAGAGTTTCAGAGTTAGGAGAACGTAACCTCGACCACCGTTGCATTTTGCAGAAGCGCAAAACAGGCACGGCCGAGCAAAACCACTTTCCCGCCATCACATCAACAAGGTCTCCTGGTCTCCAGTACTTGGTTCTCTCTGAGACGACGTCACCTTCGAGTAAACGTGTCTTCCATACCTTTTGTATTTTAGGTGCAAAGGTTTTTATTTTGTTGTGGATGAGCTAAATAGTGCTATTTGTCTGCTAAGATAGCATACTTGATATTTCCTGTCTTCAAAAGCACTGGTTTTTAGTTTGATTCAACATAAATGCAATAGGGTCATGTTTCTTTAAAATAAAAATCTGACATCTAATGTATATGGTCAGGATGGAAAGTGTAGTACTGTCTGTAAATAATGCTCCTCACAATCAAAAAGCTGATTGCACATAGGTGAAGAGTTGTGCCACTATGTAGCACTCAGAGCAGAATCTTTCCTGTATACAGCCGTGGTGAAATCATTGACTCACGAGTGCCTGGGTATCAGCAGCGAACTGCTAGTGCACCCTCCTTGCTGTGGCTCCCTAATGCTCAGGGTAAAGACACAATTTTTAACCTCACTACAAGGCCACGGAAGATGTGTCCCCGATGTGTCCCCTGCCCAGTTCTCAGGCCTGTCCACCTCACTCTGCTCCCTCTAACTTACCATCCAGCCTTCCTGGCTGTCTTCCTGCCCCCAGTGTCGTCTTTGCTCCTTCTGGCTACAAGGCCTTGAACATTTTATATTCCTTCCTCATAAGTGTTCCTTTTACCCAGATAACCCATCTTCATTTTTTTGGATATCAACAAATGGATCACTTCTCTCTCATCCCCAACTGGTTCAAATCCTCATGGCAAAATTGCGTATTTCTTCTCCACAGGCTTGGTCAGTGGCAGTTTAAATGTGTGATTGTATGATTACCGTCTGTCTCCACCACTATGCTGAGAGAAGATAATAGTGACTGTGTTTCTGCTCACCATTAAGCCTCCAGGGCCTCTTTGCCCTGTGTCTGTCTGATACAGGAGAGTAGCTCAACAAATATTTTTGGACAGTGGTTAAATGAATAAATTCCTGAAGGCGTGACTCACTGAACGAGGAATGAATGAACGTCATGCGTTGGATAAGTGTATGTGTTGAATTGATTTGCATGGCTTTTCTCAGAGTTTAATCTGATAGCACAGTGCATATACAAGTAAAATCAAACACAACTGATGAAACGAGAAGGAAGAAACTAAAAGAAAAAAAAAATTCTCAGCATTCCAAAAGTAAATACCGTTACTTGGATGAGACACATGAGACCACGGTGCCACCTTGTGGTTTATTTTCACATTTACCATTTTCAACCAGCTGGGAACTTTCCTCCTTCAGAAAAGCATCATTATGGACAATGACAAAAGAGCGGGGTGGAATTTCGTTCAATTAAGGAGTTAGCTCAAACACGATAAGTCTTTTTAAAATTAAATGTTGAATTGATCCAGAAGAATAGTATAATATACCTATGAGGTATAGATAATCAAACAAGAATTAATACATGTACAGCCACCACCCAGCTCACCACTGCCAGTACTTGACAAGTCCCTTGTACGCTTTTTTCCAAACCTTTTCTCCATCCCCAGGGGTAACCACTACTTTGCTATTACTTATAGTTTACATTTATGTGTATATCAATAAACAGTATTTTAATTTAGTACCTTGAAACTTCATACACTATGGGATCATACTTTTTTGTCTTGCTTATTAAATGTTATTTGTCCTGGGATTTCACATGTTAATAAGGATCTGCATCGATTTTTGTTTTAATACTACTCTGTGGCATTTAGTTATATGACTATACCACGATATATTTAGCTACTCTACTCACGATAGACGTCGAGGTTGCTTCCAGCGTTAGTCTATTACGAATGGTGCTGCTATGAACGTTCTTGTACACATCTGGTGCACACATGCGAGGTTTTCCCAGGGGTTGAGTTGCTGGGCATGGGAACCTCCAACTTTACTAGATAACACCAAACTTTTCCAGTTTATTTTATCACACCAATTTACACTCACACCATTAGACTGAAAGATTTTTCCATTGTTCCTCCTTCTTGGCAACACTTGATATTGCCAGATTTTTCCATCTTTACCACTTTGATGAACTGTAAACAGCATCCCTTTTGTTTTAGTTTGCATTTCCCGAATCATGAAAGAGGTTGACCCTGTTTTCAAAGATCAGTCACCTACGTTTCTTCTGAGAAGTGCCAATTCCAGTCTTCAGCCTCATTCTTGCAGATATTCACTTCAGAGTCATTTGAATTGCTGCTGTATGCCAAGGACCAGCACAGCCAGGAGGATACAAAGATGAGGGCAACACAGGCCCTGCCTTTGCTGGGCTGCTCCTGGCTTAGCTATCATTTTGTTGTTTTCAATGATAAACTCATTACGGAGACTCTAAAACAGGAAAACTTTGACCGCCAATTATGTGATCACCGCCTCGCAACACAGAGAAAGCATAAGTACTTGACAAGACCCTTGTGTGCTTCTTCCCAAACCTTTTCTCCACCCCCAGGAACCACTACCTTGCTATTATTCATAGTTTACCATCTCTGTGTACATCAATACATACTATTTTAATTTAGCATTTTAAAACTTCATATACTATGGGATCCTGAACTCTGGCCTCAGAAAATTTGCAAAAGCACAACTCACACAAAACAATAGCAAATTACATAAAGTACTACATATTCTAGAAATTCAGAGCATATCATAACCATGAAAAAAACTAATTGAGCAAGTAAGTCCATAGTTTAAATTGGTTTTCTTGTATGTAACTAATCTGAAAATATTTTTTCTATAGACTATCATTCAAATAAGAATATTAAAAAATAGGCATTTTAAGTTGATAAAACGATAATCAACATGATATAGCAGAGATTATATTAAAATGAATGAAAATTGTACAGTAAAAAACATTTTACATTTGCATATCAACATACCGGTTCATAAATGCAAGTTCTCTTGTAAGTTTGTCATTAAATTTATTAATAAAAAATGTCTCCATCTTTCTATGGAATCTGGTACCTTTTTTTTTCTTTTTTGAGTTGGAGTTCCACTCTGTCGCCCAGACTGGAGTGCAGTGGCACGCCCCCGGCCACCGCAGCCTCGACCTGCTGGGCTCCGGCAATCCTTCCGCCTCCGCCTTCCGAGTAGCCGGAACTACAGGTGCGCGC
>NW_007247815.1:214538-220212 GCF_000164805.1 Carlito syrichta | reverse complement strand
GCCTGTAGTTCCGGCTACTCGGAAGGCTGAGGCGGAAGCATCGCCGGAGCCCAGCAGGTCGAGGCTGCGGTGGCGGGGGCGTGCCACTGCACCCCAGTCTGGGTGACAAGTGAGACTCCAACTCAAAAAAAAAAAAAAATCAGCTACTAGGATTAACTGTCACCAAACTTGTAATATAGAGAATTCAATTATACACTTGAAAAACAATGTAAAAAACTCACATAATCCCTCTTTGCGTCTATGCAACAGTCCCCACGAACCATCCTGTTTGTAAAAACGAAAGAGGACTCCTGGCTGGGGGCGGTGGTTCATGCTTGGGATTTCAGCATTTTGGGAGGCTGAGATGGGAGAATTGCTTGAGTTCTTGAGTTCAAGACCAGCCTAGGAGAGGCTTGCTAGGCTCCACAGCAAGCGAGACCTCATCGCTCAAAAATCCAAAACATTAGCTGGGCGTGGTGGTGCACCTGTAGTTCCAGATCCTCGGAAAGCTGAGGAGGGCAGAATGGCTTGAGCCCAGGAGTACAATGCTGTGGTGAGCCATGATCATGCCACTACATTCCAATCTGGGTAACAGAGTGAGACTCCAACTCGAAAATAGAAGGAGGAGGAGGAGGAGGAGAAGGAGAAGAAAGAGAAAAGGACTCGCCAGTGCCAACAGACAATTTATTGCAGTGCCAGGCATGCTAAAGGATACAAAATTTACGCTTGGCACCTTCAGATGGGAATCCCAGTCCTCCGTATACTTGTGTGACTTTAAACAAGTTCCATAAACATTCTGAATCTGTGTTTCCTAAACCACAACACGAGGATAATCCTTGCAAGGACGGATTTGATTGTTGTGGATAAAGCGCCTCATTCAGTGTTCACCATCGAGTCGGAGAGTAGTCATCCAAACTTGGTTTAACTCTACTCCACTTGCTTTTTTCTCAGCAGAAATGTAGAGCTGTCATTCTTATAAAATAGCATTCTGATAGGCTGAGCCTGCATGTTTTCTTTCCTTTTTTTTTTTTCAAGTTGGACTCTCAGTCTGTCGCCCAGACTGGAGTGCAGTGGCTGCTCCCGGCCACCGCAGCCTCGACCTGCTGGGCCCCGGCGATCCTTCCGCCTCCGCCTTCTAAGTAGCCGGAATTACAGGCGTGCGCTACTGCACCCGGCTGACCTTTTGATTTATTGTAGAGATGAGGTCTCGCTGCCCAGGCGGGTCTCGAACCCGCAGACTCCCAAAGGCAGGGGATGACAGGCTGAGCCACCGAGCCTGGCTTGAGCCTGCAGCTTCCAAGTGAAGTCCTAGCAGTCTACTTCTTGGTTTAACTGATTATTTCATTCCTTCAACACCAACCATGAGTCAAGCACTGTTCTGGTGAAAGTCCTTCCCTTCCCCTTCCCCCACCCCTGGTGACTCTTGGCCATCCTTATCGTTCTCAGGACGTCTCAGCCCAAATTACCGCCCATTGTAGTAGTTCCACCCTGGATGAATGACTGTTGTGTGTTTAAAATAAAGTAATGGGATAAGTACAGGAAAATATTTTGGGGATATAGTAAATAGCCTTTGGTTTCTTTAAATAGTTCCTCTTCCTTTACCTTTACAGCACCTCTCCACCTTCGTAGTTTTTCTGCAAACAGTTCTTCAGCATTTCTCTACTTGAGCATTTCTGCATAAACACAGAATTGAGCGCAAGTTCTGGCTTACAAGACTAACTCTGAGCCATGTGTCGGTGATTTGAACATCGCTCTGTCTAAATAACAATACCACTTAGAAAGAATGTGATTCTTTGACTAAAAAGAACAATAGAATAGATAAAACACAAGAAGGGAGATACTAACAAAAATCTAAAACAAAACCCAAAAAAGTCTCCACTAAAAATCAACCCGGCCAGGTTCGGTGGCTCAGCCTGTCATCCCGGCACTTTGAGAGGTCGAAGCGAGTGGATTGCCTGAGCCCGCGGGTTCAAGACCAGTCCGGGCAGCTTGGCAAGACCTCGTCTCTACAGTAAATCAAAAATTAGCCGGGAGTGGTAGCGCGCCTTGGAAGGCTGAAGTGGAAGGACCGCCGGAGCCCAGCCCGTTGACGCTAGGGTGGCGGTGAGTGTCCCGCTGCACCCCAGCCGGGGCGACAGAGTGACTCTAACTCAAAAAAAAGAAAGAAAAAATCATGAGATATGATGCTGGAGATATATGCTGCATGCTATTTACAGCTGCACAGCGGTCTCCAGACTGTATCTTCTTTTGGCCATGTTGAGCTTGAGTTTCCTGACTTGCCTCCTTCAGACTTTCCTCCTTTGTGCTCTTCTAAGCCAAGGTCAAACCTATAAACCTCGACTCTTCTTTTTGTTGCGATCTCTTGACAAGCATTTCCACTCTTGAGGTTTCAGTTCTCACTTCAGGCTGAATCTCCTTGGAATCTATCATTGTTCATCAAAACTTTCGGCCTCGTACAGGGCAGTTTCATTTGGTGGCCTCTCTTCAGGCCAGAGCTAAATGCTTTTAACATGGCTTTCTGCTTCGCCTCCCTTCCTAACAGCACCCTTTCCAAACGAAAGGCCATGATCAAAACCTTCACGATTTTCTCCTCTGATTCTTATCAACTGTAATAGAGACAATCTTCTTCACTTTTCTATACCCACGTTTACACCGTGACTGGCATGGAGTAAGAAATCCATAGTGTTTGCTAAATGGGTGAATGAATGAATGAATGAATGAATGATGACAACTCCGGGAAGTATGCATGAAAGCTGTTAGCATCTCTCTTGGACACATTAGGATCCAGAGGCTCAGAGAAGTTGTGTCACTTATCCCAGATAACCCAGCTGACCATGGCACAGTCAGGATTAATTCACAGTCTCTGGCTCCAGACCCAGAATGTTTTCTTTGCTTTCACAAGACTTATTTTTCTTCTCCATATTTGCTCTCCTGCAGCATCTAGTTCACAGATTAAGTTTGTGTCTCTTTCTCACATTAGTCCAGTCTCTCAGCACCTTGAACCATGCTTCTGGCCATGACCTCCTGGACAGACTTCTGTGGCCTGGCCTCCGCCAGTCTATTCTGCACCTACCAGTCCTTGTCTCGCCACCTGTCTTTGCTTATTGCTTTCATCATCCCCTTGATCTCTTTACAATATACAGTATGTCCCCTACATACAAATAAGTTCTATTCTGAGAGCATGTTCAGTAAGTCCAATCTGTTTGTAAGTCCAACCAAGTTAGCCTAGGTACCCAATTAACACAATGGGCTATACAATACCAGCTACATCACTGCTGCTTTTATGCTTGCTTCTGGACATCCTGGGCTTGAAGTAAAGATACTGTATTACTATACAGAGTACTGTACCGTCAAGTATACAAAAGCACAACCACTTGTAGAGGATGCATGCATACGACAATGTATGTCAGATGTGGGGTCGACTTTAAGTGATTGGATACGGGAACACACATTCGCATCTTTGAAAGTTCACAACTTGAAGGCTCACAGGTAGAGGACTCGCTGTACTATTTTCCTCACTGCTGCTTCCTTTGAATCCCTCTTGTCCTTTTATTACCTCTCTGACTACTCTTTAGTTATTTTCTTTGCTCGTTATTCTATTGCTTCCCATTCTCCAACATCATACTCTCTCCTAAAATTTGTCTTCGGCCGTCTGTCTTTCTTGTAGATCCTTTTTGGGGGGAAAGCCCAAATTTCAAACTTCTGAGCTAATGGCTCCAAAATCCACTTGTTCACGATCCTGCATTTCCAACCACCATTTAGCTGTGCTGCCTCTGTGGGGATTAAACTGAATTTTCCGTCCTTCCATCATTGGGTTTCCTCATCTCCACCTCTGTATTACCTTTAATGCCACTCCACCTTTACTAGCTACACAGAGTACAAATCATGGAATCATTACTGATTCCTCCCATCCTTAACCTCTTATATCAGGCATCAAGTCCTCTTGGGTTTCCTTTGCAATTCCTTAGCTTGTCTTAAGGTCCTCCATAATCTGACCGCAGTCACCTATCAGGCCTCTTCTGCTCTTCTCCTGCTATAGCCAGCATGACACAGTCAGTCACCTTGGGTCCAGGCGCAGGCCTTGGTCATTCTGGGTCCTCTTAGATGAGATTTCCATTCTCCTCTTCTCATGCCTTTTCAGATACTAGTATCTTTTATGTCCAGCTTGAAAACCAGTTTTCCAGTTCTATTTTCATTCTAGTGCTCACTTCCTTTTCCCTTTCCTTTCCACATATTGTGATTATTTGAAGTACCTGACACATAGCAAACAATCAGTGAAGGGTGTCCGTTATTTTTGTTAATTACAATATGTTCTTAATGCAATAACAATAGCAAGCATATGTTTGTGTTTTAATTCTTCTTGATGTGAAAGCTTCTTAAAGCACCAAGATGACATCTTTTCTCAGCCCCGTGGCACTTAATCACCATGTACTTTTGGAACATTAATAAACACTCAGCATTCTCCTCCTCGCAATTAATTTCAGCATAGCCAAAAAGAAAGCAAAAACAAACCTGTGTTAGTTGTGGTCAAGCTTTCCGTTCATTCCTATGCTAAAGTAAAGTTTCTGTTTTAAAAATGAAATGGCCAAAAAAACCCAACAGCTCAGAGGGTGGCAAAGGTTAGAATGATT
Organism: Carlito syrichta; assembly: GCF_000164805.1. Classification (NCBI taxonomy): domain Eukaryota; kingdom Metazoa; phylum Chordata; class Mammalia; order Primates; family Tarsiidae; genus Carlito; species Carlito syrichta. The sequence goes on along the minus strand of NW_007247815.1, from coordinate 215,602 downwards.
TAGTAAGTTGTTATCTTTTAAAAAGTTAATGTTTCTATAACACCAGTTTTTTTCTCTTTGAGTCCAACATTTCCATATTTTCTTTGGAGGAACTCCCAGAAATCCACTTTACCCTGAACGCGAGAATTCCCAATGACACCTAGGTGCATTTTTGAGGGGCCTAGATGTTTACATACTGGAAACTGACAAACTGAATATAAAAAATTTACTGTATTTGTGTGAATCTCTTAGAGAAAATTTAAAATTTAGCAGATAAAATAAATGCGTATTAAAACATAAGAAACCAGCTACTTAATAATTAGCCAACCACAGATCTCAAAACAGATCTTGTTTCCATAAAGGAGAGACAGTAAGAATAGCTCCAATAGAGGCAAATAGTCTACAAAGTACATATCTAAACACATAGAAAAAAGTAAAAATTGACACCTAAGCATGATACAAAATGGGGGATACTTCCCCATAAAACTATTTTCCTCTTTTATTAGTCAAACAAACTCAAGATTAAACAAGAGCCTTTTAAAAATCACCGCTTGTTAACCCATCCAAGTTATTTCCAAAAGCTGAAAAAAGCTATTTTAGAGGTGTATTTTAGAATTAGCGAGCTTTACGTTGTTCAATTAATCGTAAATGACATTATCTGCATTAGGTAGGGTATTCTAAATCTTAGTTTATTTAAACAAGTCAACTTCCATTATGAAAAAATAAAATAGCAGCTACCAAATCAAAAGTAGGTAAAACCCACGACTTTTAGGTTGCGAGGTGCAAGGAGGCGCGCAAAGAAAGAAAGGAAAAAAAAAAAAAAACCTCATCTTCCCTGGCCGGGAATCGAACCCGGGCCGCGGCGGTGAGAGCGCCGAATCCTAGCCACTAGACCACCAGGGAACCCGGCGGAACGGCGCTCCGGCTTCGTTTGTCACTTTCAAGGCTGCACGTAGCGCTCAGCCCCCGCCTCCAGCCACGCCCACCACGCGCCCGCTCCGGGCTCCGGTCCCCAAACCCAGCCGCTGAAGCGGAGGCGCGCTCTCGGTGCCCCCCGGCCTGCTCCGCGACGCCCCGGGGCAGCA
>NW_007247815.1:205586-214037 GCF_000164805.1 Carlito syrichta | reverse complement strand
CCACGGCGTCCGTTACCCTCGGGCCCCGCCGAGGGCGTGCGGACGGGCGGGCCGGGAACCCATGCGACTGCCGAGGGTCGGCAGAGCGCGCAGCCCGGCCGCCGTTCGAGACCCTCAGGAAGCGGATGCAGCGGCAGCCGGACGGAGCGCAGCTTCAGAGGTGCGCCCGTCACGGCTGCGGCGGTGGAGCCGACGGACTCCGCCCTGCTGCAAGACGCACGGCGCCTTCGGTGAGCTACGAGTTGGCAATGAGCGTGCTCACACGCGGCGCCACCGGGAGTTGCAGCCGTCCTCCCTGCCCACCAGGTGAGGGGAGCTTGCTTGAATAGGGCTCCTTGCGTTCGGCCCCTCGGAGAGGAAGTTCGGAGCTCTGGTGGAACTCATCTAAACTCATGTGCTCCTGTATGGACACAGAGCTGTTACACGGAGTTGTTAAGACTGAGAAGTAAAGACGACACAATCTCCAGAACACATTTCTAGAGCTGGCTGTACTTTAGGGGGGACACACACCCTTTCCTGTAACAAGGACGCTCGGGAGCTCTCGGTTCATAGGTGGAGCTCCCACCTCTCAGTTGAGAAGCTGCCCAGCCGAGGCAGCAGAGTATCTTGTTTGGAATAAAAAGATAAAACCCGTATTGGCTTAAGAACACGTGTAGTTTAAGATTTAATGGACTTAGTCACAAAATATTACACAAGTGCCAAAGGTACGGTGGAAACCACCCTCCCACTCCTATTTCTACTCACTACTCATTTCTTCTTCCCAGAGATAACCAGTGTTACCTGTTTCTTCTGTATCCTCCCAGAAATTGTCTGTGCGCGTACAATGAATAGCTAGCTCTTTCCCCCCAAACTTTTTATTTTGAAACATGTCAGACCAGCAGAACATCGCAACTGTAGGACGATGAACACACACATGTATCCTTCATCTAGACCCGTACTGTCATTTAATGGGGTAGCTCCAGCAATGTGTGGCTATTGTGCACTGAAATGTGGCTGGTGCAGATTTAGATGTTCGGCAAGTGTCCAATATACACTGGATGCTTAAACCTTAATATGAAAAAAAGAAATGTAAAATATTTCATTAATACATTTTACATTTTAAAGTGATAATAATTGGACATACTGGGTTAACATATTAACATAAGTTCAAGTTATTTCTTAATGTAGCTACTAGATATTTAAAACTATATATATATATAATTATTTCTTACAGTACTTATCTAGGCTTACCAAATTGTTGATCTTTTTTCCTCTTTGCTCTTTCAATGTACTTTTTATCTGAGCCATTTGAGGTTAGTTGCGGGCAACATGAGGCTTCACTTCAACTAAGAGCAAGCAATATAATTATCATACTCAGGAAATTTAAGTTGAATTCCAGATTGTTATTTATTATGGAGCCAATAATCAAATTTTCCAGTTGTCCTAATAGGTGTTTGTAGCATCCTTTCTAAATCTAAAACAGTTCCCACAGCCTTCCTTTTTCTCTTTTACAACATTGATCTTTTTGAATAGTGGAGGACAGTAGTTTAAGAAAGTGCCCCAATTTAGATATTTTAAATATTTCTTTTGGCAGGAAAACTCTTCTAAGTAAAATGTGTTTTTCTCAATGCATTATATCAGATTGCACATAATTCCAATGTATTATATTATCTGTAACAACTAGGTGTGGTAGGCAAAATAATGCTCCCCCAAGAGATATCCTAATCCCCAGAACAAGTGAACATGTAAAACACAGCAAAATAAACCTTATTGGAGGAGATTATCTCAGATTACTGGGCGGGGGGACCCCAAATCATCACAAGGGTCCTTATGAGTGAAAGGAGGCAGCCAGGCTCGGTGGCTCAGCCTGTCATCCCGCACCTTGGGAGGCTGAGGTGAGTGAATTGTCTGAGTCTGCGGGTTCGAGACTCGCCTGGGCAACTTGGCGAGACCTCATCTCTACAACAAATCAAAAAATTAGCGGGGTGGTAGCGCATGCCTGTAGTTCCAGCTACTTGGAAGGCTGAGGCGGAAGGATCGCCAGAGCCCAGCAGATCGACGCTGTGGTGGCCGGGAGCGGCCACTGCACTCCAGTCTGGGCGACAGAGTGAGACTCCAACTCAAAAAAAAAAAAAAAAAAATAGAAGGGGGCAGAAAAGTCAGTGTCAGAGTGATGTGATGTGCAAAAGACTCAACTAGCCTTTGCTACCTTCAAAAATGGAGGGCAGGGACCCACAAGCCAGGGAATGCAGGTGTTTCCTTTTCTCCCCAGGGCTTCCAGAAAGAAAGCAGCTCTGCCAACACCTTGATTTTAGCCCAGTGAAGTCTATGTTGGACTTCTGCACTACATAACTGTAAGATGATAAATTTGTGTTGCTTTAAGCTGCTAATTTTGTGGCAACATTTACAACAACAGGAAACTACTATAGTAAATTTGAGCGATGTCTACGATAATTCTCTATTGTAAAGGAACCTCTTATACTTGTTATTAACAAGTATACTTGTTAATAATGATTTATTAATAACAGCCTAATAAACAAGTTATTAAATAATGGAAAAAGCAAGTATCACCTGTGGAAGTAATAGTTATTACTATATGACTATATGACTGTTCTGTTCCTAGTAGACTTAATCCCATGGTTTTAGCATCTATCAGTGATCCTTGCCTGAATCAATTATTACTACAGTGATTGCAAAATGATGGTATTTTAATTGTATCATCCTTCTATAAAAAAGAGCTTTCCTTTCTTACCCTCCCTCTTTTTATTCTTTATGTGATTTTTATACATCAGTTTGGACTCAAGTTCTTTTTCTGTTTTTGTGAATTTTTTATTCAATGTGTCATAATCTATTGCTGTCATTATTTAACACCAAAATAGTCCCAAATTTGGTGAGATGGAATCCCTTCAAACTGAGTCCTGTGTTCTGTGGGCATGTTCCTATACGTTTTTGAGCACTTCTTTACTTTCTAGCACAACATGGCCCAAGTACACCCTGTACTTTACAAAATAACTTAGGGAGAATCAACATCTTCATGCATGTATCTATTCTTCTTTAATTTCTTTTTTTATTATTACACAAATAGTAGCATGCGCTACATACTCAATTCCATATTAATGGACATTTAGATTGTTTAAATATTTTGCTGTAACCAAAGTACTACAAAAATAACCTTGAGCCAACGTAATTTAGCATTTAGTTTTTATTAATTTGCCAACAAGTGATTCACTTTATAGCATGCCAGTTTTTTATTTGAAACTGTTTTTGGAAGGACAATCATGGCATCCAATTCAAATTCAACTATGGGGGGGCACACCTCATCCACAAGGGTGCCTGCATAATGAACATTTGTATACCTAACCCTGAATTGTACCCCACATCTTTAAAATAAAAAATTTATTTAAAGAGAAAATATTCAAATAAACTTGGAATACAATGGAAGAAAAATTCAGCTATAGTTATAATTTAGTGACAATGTTATTTCACCCTGACTCAGCTATTCTTATTTTGTTCATTAATGTGTTCATTTATTCAACAAATATTTGGTTAATCTAATATACAAGGAACACCCCCAAAAAATCAGAATTATTTTTTTGGGAGTGCAGGGCCCTTGTAGCACAGGCTTCCTTCACTAGGTAAGTGTTCTAGGAACTCATCAGCGTCAGTGTACAAGCTAATGATATTGTGAGAGGCTGTGTTCAGCTTCAGTTAATTTGTGTGTGTGTGTGTGTGTGTGTGTGTGTGTGTGTGTGTGTGTGTGTAGATTCTTTCACCATGTTTGCCTATTTCATGATGGGTGATTCACATGAACAACCTGCTCATACCTCACTGAGCATTCAGGAGTTTTTGACCAAAAAACAGCATGACCTCCGTGCCCTACCCTCCCTATTCACCTGATCTCTTCCTGAACAACCTTTTTTTTTTGGTTAGTTTCCCCAAATGAAAAAAGTCTTCAAAGGGAAACGTTTTGCTGATGTGGAAGAAGTGAATCAAAAAGCGGCAGAAGCACTAAGGGGCAAAAAAATAGAGGTGTTCAAAAACTGTGTCTTGATAGGTATATTGCATCAAATGAAGAATACTTTTAAGGTGACTGAAGTTTAAACATATAAGAATAAACACACATTTTTAAATACATAAATTCCAGAAGTTTTTTTGGTCACCCCTAGTATATCAGGCACTATGTTGGACACCAAAAAACTGAGGTGAACAAAACAGGATCCTGACTTTAAAGTTAAGTCTGGTGGAGTTCAGGTAACCAAGAAATTATAGTATAGTAAAAGAAATGTATCACTATACATTTATTTAATAGATTAAAAATTCATCTTTCATCATGCATACATGATGATGAAAATATACAATTGTATAACCACTCTAGAAAATAGTTTGGCAGTTTCTTAAAAAATTAAATATGCACTTGCCATATGACCTAGCAAATGTACTCTTGGGCACTTATTCCAGAGAAATGAAAACTTATGTTCACATAAAACCTGCAAATGAATGTGCATAGCAGTAGCTTTATTCATAATAGCCAAAAACTGGAAACAACTAAAATGTCCTTCAGTGACGGAATGTTTAAACAAACTGTGGTACATCCATAACAAGGAATAGGTATCTATAAAAGGAAAGAACGACTGATACATGTAACAGCTTAGATCTCCAGGGAATGATGCTCAGTGGGAAAAAAGCCAATCCAAAATATTACATACTGTATGATTCCATTTATATAGCATTCTTGTATAGGGATGGGAACAGGTTAGTGGTTGCCAGTGATTAGGGACATGGTGAGGAAGACCAGTGTGATTCTAAAGGAGTAGCTCATGGGGGTCTCATGGTGATAGTTCTGTGCCTTATGTTCTGGTAATACATATGATAAAATGGCATAGAAGCACACACACACACACACACACACACACACACACACACATACACACGAGTGTATGTAAAACTGTGAAATTTGAATAAGCTCTTCAGATTTTACCAATGTCAATTTTCTGGCTTTGATGTTTGTAGTTACAGTTATGCAAGATGTTACCATGAGGGAAGTCCTGGAGGGAAACACAGGACTTCGTGGACATTTTTTGCAACTTTGTGTTCATCTATAATTGTTTCCCTTGAAAAACTCCCTTTTTGATATATTTACTGCAAATTTCTTTTACCCCCAAAATACAAACGACAACCACCACTTAATGTCACTTTGAGTTTAGGGATTAATTTCAAAATTTCAATGTCTTAGCAGCTTATTTGAATGTTTTTCAGAAAGTATAAAAAATATACAATATATTCTCAAGTTACTAAAGGGATTATTTTTAGAAGAAATTCAACAACAGGAAATTTGTCCTAAAGCAGTTGTTTTAAAATTAGCAAAAATAAGCAGACACATTTATTGAGCTTACTCTAATCAGCCATAAGTTTGAAATGGTGACAGGCACCCAGACAGCAATCCATTTCTACATGTATGAGTATTTCCTTCTCAAGACACTCCAGTAGATTCCTTTCACATGCTGAGGTGACTTCTGCCTCCTCTTCAGATTTGTAACAAGCCAATTCTTCTCAAAACTCAGGATGGTATTCCAGTGAACCCATGGACCAAGGACTCTATTTTGTGAAAATGAACCACTGACTTCAACACTATTAAATAATAAATTCTCTTCTGGTGCATATCTACTCAGATACCTCCACAGATGTCATCAGTATTTACCTTCTGTGTCTCCACAAGCCTGAGTCGGGTGTGCAGAAGGTATCTCTCAGTGTGGAGAATGGCAGATAGGTCCAACCACTAAAGATTGAACTTTCTTGGTGGCAGGAGCCTAAATTCATCACCTAATGCACAAATATCCTCATCCACACTTTTGTAGAGAAAATATCCAGGGAGCCTTTCATTTTGGCAAAGTGTTGGAGCAGTATTTGTCAACGTTTCTAGAATTCCAGTTTAATGAGAGGTTACCAGTGTAGTGTTTAATAACGGAAATACTAGCCATACTTTTTCATTACAGAGTTATCTTCCGATAGATAGGTAAGAAAAATACTGAACACATCTGCACAGCTGTTACAGTTTGGTGATGCTTCTCTAAGCTCTGAGGTGTCTATCCAGTCCCTCCAGAAAATCACTTGGGAGGACACCTGTTGCCTGAACTCAGAGATCCACCTGCCTCCCACTGGTTCATTGGAGCAAAGGGCGGAGCAAGTGAAGTGATCCCTCTCTTCTTCCTTTGAAAGCCAATCCAAAATTGGCTTCTCTATATCTATGCCAAAGTCTCATCATCCAAGAGTTGTTTGTTCCAGAAAAAGTGAGATGACACTCCTACTTAAATTGTCCTACAATGGCCTCTATCTTTCAACAGAGGAAGGTCAGTTGTCATATTCCATAGAGGTCCTCATATCCATAAAAATCAGAGTAGCATTACATTTTTTCATTAACTTAGGATTTACTAGGTACCTTCCATTAGCCAGGTGCAGTGAGAAGCGTTAGGGATACATTTTTTAAAAAAAGAAAATTGTATATGATTTCTTATAATAAAGTATATTGTTATAGTAATAGTTTGATTGATGACCATATCCTAGACCTTAGTCTAAGCAACATTCATGGATCATCTCATTTAATTCCTATATCCACCCTATAAAGTTGGTACTGTTATCATTCTTTATGGATAAAGGATATCTTATACAGATAAAGCAACCGAGCTTAAGTAATTTCCCCCAGGTCAGTACCTGGTGGAGCTGTAGTCTGAATCCAGAGCCTGAATTCTTGCAGATAATCATGTTCTTAAGAAGCACAGTTTCCCACGAGGTTTGATCTGTAGTGTACTAAGATTTCCCAAGTTATCGTATGTATTGTATCATCTCCCAATTAAAATTTGACCTATCCAAAAGAATTTTCTGCCACAATGAAAATGTTCTTTTCTGCACTGTCCAGAAGGATAGTCTCATCCTAATTTAAATTTAAAAGGCCTCAAGTGGCTCGTGCCTACAGTATTAAACAACACAGGTCTAAAGATAAGGAAATGGTTGCATTTCTTCTGATTTCTCTATAAAGTCTAGACTTAGGCAAATCAGTAAATGCTCAGTGAATGAAAAAGAATGAAACAAAGAATCTTCAAGGAAAAAATTTTACCCCCTAACCTGGGACCGGGGCTAGAAGTCTTCACTGTGTCAGGACTTTCCCTGTAATAAAATGTCACATTTAACATATGACACAGGATGCAGGGCTAGCCGTGAAGTGGGGAAGGAAGGGGATTCTTAAATTACTTGCATTGTTTGTGAAAGACTGACATTGTATAATTGATGACCATTACTTTTAAAATACTCAGTTATGGGTATCTTTGTCTTGCAAAAAAGATCACTGCTTAATTGCTTCTTGACAAAACACGGGGTCTGTAAAAAGAAAAGCCAAAGGGGCTCTTGGTCGTGACATGACGGGAAACAAGGAGACACTGCAACTCCATGGACTTTTCCTGCAGAAACACATTCAAAACTTGTAAATTTTGTTCAAGAGTAACTGCCACATTCTCCTAAGTGACTTCATCCTGCTACTTCGACATCTTGTATGTACATATACATTCCTATAATCAAGCAGTTCTGAATTTGGGACAAAATGTCGTGAATCGTGAGAGGAAGCAACCAAGCAAACACGCGGTGGGTGTTTCCCCATCCCAGGGCAGTGTGGCACCCATACTGCTCAACACCCAAACTCCAGTTTTCTTAAAAGAATATCTCAACAACAACAAAAATCATAGCTGTTTGTTCATAATTTGTCCTTGCCCTGGAACATATTTTTCTTTGGCCTGATATTTAATAACGTTAGATTTCAAAATCGTAAAAGTACTCATCAAAAAAGTGTCAAAGCAGCTCAGTTTCTCTGGAAATCTCAAGCCATGTTCTTTTGATATAATGAAATCAGCTCTTAATATTTTAGGAACCTAATTTTCCCTTGCTAAATGCTAAATAATTTACAAATAACAACGCCTAAAGAAAAAAAAACCCCTCCCCAATTCTTCACATTCAAACCCAAAAGACATCAACCCGGGGTCCAAATGAACACAGGCTCAGGGCAGAACTGGGCGATTTTCCATCTTGCAAGCTAGCATCAGGTGACCACTGCGACCGAAAGGCCAGAGTCGCCACTGGGTACGGGCCCGACCCCGCTTCCAGAGAGGCCGCTCCAACTCGAGCAGCACCGACCACGCGCAGGAGGCCGCTATCTAGGGCGGAGCGGCCTGACACGCTGTTAGCGGACCGGCCGCAGGCTCTTCCTGGGGAGGTCTGCCGGGTGCCAGGGCGAGCCCCACGGCCAGATCCCCCCAGTCACCCCGCAGTGCTGGTCGCGGGGCTGCGAGGGCCCCTCCGCGCCCCAAGGCGCCCTCGGGCGTCTGCCCGGGGTCGGCTGGAGGGCCACGGCCGCGTCCCTGTCGCGGCAGCGACTGCAGCTCGGCAGCGTCCAGGATGTCGTGCCGGGGGAGGGAGAGATGGCGGGCC
>NW_007247815.1:194820-204579 GCF_000164805.1 Carlito syrichta | reverse complement strand
GAGGACCGTTGGATTTCCAGCAGCCGAGGGAGGGATCCGTGGCTGCGTGGGGTCCCCGGGCCGGCAGATGCGTTCCTCCGGCCCTTCTCGCCGGATGCCGTGGCCAGGCGAGGCGTGATGCGAGCGGCGCGCGGAAGTCGCCGTGGATGTCGTGTGTCTCGGGGCTGGCTGGCTGGTGTGGACGGCTGATGGCGCGAACCCTCCCCGTCCACGCGCAGGGGCCCGTTTAGGGACGGTCCTCTAGAAGTCGAATTATTCGGGAGGTCGGCGAGGCTGGGGTCGTCTTCTGCCGCCCGCGTGGGGGCCCGTGGCTGGCGTGAAGGGATGTGTCCAAGAGTGGCAAGTTGGATGCAGGTGTCGGGAGTTGAGATTCTGCTGAAAGGCTGTACCGGGTCGGCCGGCAGAGGCAGCCTTGTGCGCAGCCTAACTTCCACCTCGGTGTTTTGGTTCGTATTTCTGGGAAACTGGTTAGGGATTGTTTTTTTCCCTCCAAGTGCAGAATTCATACATGGGAGCTTTTGGCAGAATTATCTCCTCCCAGGCTGTCTTTTTTTTTTTTTAAATATTGAGCAATAAGTTTTTAAGTTTTGAGAAATGGATCGTTGTAAACTCCAATTTGTTATTAGCGTATTTAGGTTTAGACATTTGGAGAAATGAATCAGTCTAAGTCCCAAGAGGACAGAATCTTCTTTTTTTCTTTTCATTCTTGTTGACTGTATCTAATGTATAGTATGTGCTCATTATTTGTTGAATGAAAGAGCTATGTTTCCAGCTTTATGCCAAGTGACAATTTAGAATCACGATGGATTTGATTCTGCGGCTGGTAAAATTTAACTGGATTCTAAAAATTGCTTCTTTGTACAAGTAGGCGAACTCAGTGATTTTCAACATTTATATCTGAATTCTGACATTTTTAGGACCATATGCTATTCTTCTAAAATGTGATATTAAATCAGGTAATTCTCCCCAACTCCATAGTTCATTTCATGTCTGAGCTTGCAAATTTTCCAGTCTAATTCCTAATCAAATCTATTTCAATTAAACTCTCAAACACAATTTTAAAAGTACAGCTCATGTTTTAAAGAAAATTCTAAGTTACTCCAGAAGGAACAGTGATTTGATTAATAAGTGACATATTAACCTGTTTTGAAGTTGGGTTTTTCTGGTTAGACCTTTTTTTTTTTTTTTTTTTTTTTTTGAGTCAGACTCTCACTCTGTTGCCCAGGCTGGAGTGCAGTGACACACTCATGGCCGCTGAAGCCTCAACCTGCTGGGCTCAGGCGATCCTTCGGCCTCAGCATTCCAAATAGCTGGAACTACAGGCACACGCCACCCCAACCAATTTTGATTTATTGTAGAGACGAAGTCTCACCAAATTGCCCAGGCTGCTTTCAAACTCTGAGCTCAGGCAATCCGCTCGCTTCAGCCTCCCAAAGCGCTGGGATTACAGGCGTGAGCCCGGCTTAGACCTAATTATAATGTCTCTTATTACAGGTAAAGGCAGAAGTAAAACATTGAGAAGTGTCTGTGATTCTTAAATGATTCAAAATATATAGTATAATTGCAAACTTTTAACTGTGTTTTCTTCAGTATACAAGCATATCAGTTTTCAAGTTTGACAGCCAGGGAGTTGTGTAATGAGGTGTTTGGGAGATACAGTGTCTTTCTGCTTTGAAATGTTATGTTATTTCGGAAAGAAAAAAAAATGCATCACACTGCATTTGCTTTATTTTTGCCCTATGATATTTCCTGTTTTGATTTCATTTTTGTTTTCCTGACATAAATTTTATGAGTCAGTGATAACCTTTCGGTCTCTGCTTCACAAAATTAACTGGGAATGGTCCCAGATTTTCTTTCTTTCTTTCTTTTGGTCACTTTAATACATTTTCATCATCTTCACTTCATAATATCCCAAAAGGCTTATTTTCACACAATATGGTAAGCCATAGTTTATTATTATTGCTTCTCCAACCTAGTTGGGATCCTTTTAGATGACTAAGGGAATAACACTTTTCTATAAAAGTAAGACTCGAGGGAACCAGCAGTGGAAGGGAATTTATGGAAAAAAATCCAATTTGTTATGATTTATTAAAACAAACTAAAAATTCTCCTGTGCAGTAAAGATAATTACATTTTACACATTTTAAATTTGCAATCTGGTACTCAGCAATTACTTGGCATTGTACTTCCTTGCTCACCTTACACATTTCAAAAAAGCCCAACCCTGTGGTTAAGGTAAACTCTTTTTACTGTGTTACTCAGAAGCATGCATTTGTTCATTTGACAACCAAGTTGAGCACTGAACAATCTTCTCTTACTCTGGGCCTTGGAATCACAGTCAAACAAGAGCTTGTTTTTAATCTCAGAATTGACGGGGCCTTTTTCTTTTGTGTGTGCCCTGCATCAAAATGTGCAGTGCCTCTGAGATTGGATGATTCATCTTTGGGTCTTGCCTCCCAAACCCCTAGCGCTCCGCCTCCACCCTGGTCCCCGCAACACCGCCCTGAAACCTGGATTTCCTCTGTTTTGTCTTCTGTATGTTCCTAAAGGTTTTATTTTAGAAACCTCTCTCTTCCTTCCTTGCTAAATGTCATTTGCCATCCTTTTTAAATGCCAGCCCATCATTTTTGATTTGTTTCAATTCAACAAGAGCCACTCAATTCACATGTGCTAGAATCAAAATTGTTGCAGTTACAGAAAAAAAGATACAGAAGTAAATTGATATAATCTTGAAATTCAAATATTGGGAATGTAGGATTGAAGAATAATTGTTGTGTACTGGTCTTCCCTCCATACTGGTACAAAATGCCTTTGTTTCTGCACATGCCGGAGAATATGAATTGTCTGTTTGTCAATTTGATCAGAAGCTTAACTGAGAGAGAGGATGTTTACAGGGGGTTGGCAGAACAAAAGCCATGACGCCAGCCCATTCCCTTCCAGTACTAGCTGTTAGATCAGGAGTTTAGGCAGATCTTAGGGAGCTGTATACTTTGGTCACCTAGTTTTGTATCCTTGACCCCTCCATGCCCCCATTGTGCTCACACTGAGGGATTTTATTAGTAAAGACAGTCAAAAGAAAGCTACTGTTATGTTACTGTAGAAATGTGGTTAACATCACTGGTTCTGTTTATAGCTCCTATATGAAGACTCAGCCAAGAAATTCCATGTAGCTCTAGATGCCAAAGAAAAGTTCCCTGAACAATTTGTATGTATGTGTGTCTTTTTATTATGCAAAATAAGAGTCAAACAATTGATTATATTTTCCTTTCTAATTTGGCAAATAGGAAGAGAAGCATCAACTCAATTTTAATAATCATGTGAAAACTTATTTTTTATTTTTTGAGTTGGAGTCTCAGTCTGTCACCCAGACTGGAGTGCAGTGGCCTCTCCTGGCCACCGCAGCCTCGACCTGCTGGGCTCCGGCGATCCTTCTGCCTCAGCCTTCCAAGTAGCTGGAACTACAGGCACACGCTACCACGCCCGGCTAATTTTTTTGATTTATTGTAGAGATGATGTCTTGCCAAGTTGCCCGGGCAGGTCTCGAACCCGCAGACTCAGGCAATCCACTTACCTCAGTCTCCCAAAGCGTGGGATTACAGGCTGAGCCACTGAGTCCAGCTCATGTGAAAACTTATAACCTAAGATTAGTGTTTTAACTTTCCCGTTGGTCTTGAACTCTGTTCTGCCTTGTTTTTCTTGATTCTGATGTTTATCTAATTATGCTTTCCCATTTTATTAATTTTTTTTTTGAGATGATTCACATCACAACCTTTGTGGAACAAGGCAAAATATAAAATATAGAACCAGCTAAATGAATGAAAAAATTGCAGAACTGACTTCTGGACACAGTGTGTTTTTGGTGAACAAGTTTAATTGGTTACATTAAATAGGTTTAGAACAAGTATTGCAAGCTTAGTATATTTGTGCTTATATACACATCCAAATGAAAAACATTATATCGTTTTATAAAACTTATGTTTTAACTATTAAATTCGTGTCCACTCATCACTAATTTGAAGGTGGTAAAGCCACTCAGTTTAAGTCAATTATATCTGAAGTACCTGCCTTAAATGCTATATTAGGTTCAACAGGAGTGTCTGTACAATTTTTTAAAGCCGTTTTTTAGCCAAAGGGATAGCCTAAACTAGCTTAGCACTCACCATAGAGCATTGACAATCTGACCTTCACATCATCGATTCATGTGATTTGTCCTTGTTTTAATAAATCAGATGTAATATGAGCCTCTTTATCATGAAAGTTAAAAGTTTGAGCTCCCTGAGTCAATTGACCGGACTTCCTTCATTCTGGTGTTTTGTCAGCTAATTGTTTAATTGGTTTCATTTAGCCGGGTAAATAGTTATTTATATCTACATTGTGCCAGGTTAGGTTTGATATGTTTATCACCGAGGTCAGCAGAGAGATTGGCCCTTCTCAAGGTTGGTCATTGGTGCAGCCTGGCAGTCTTTGGCATCAAAATAATCTGAATTCAAAAGCACAACTTAAAACACAGAAGGAGGTTTGGACAGAGACCTGGGCAGGTTTTTGCTTAGAGACATCTTGTGATGATAACCTCTGTGTCTTTTTTTTCACCCCCCAATTTGTTTTTAGGATAGGTAATACCCTCACATGGTTCCAAGGGTACAAACTGCTCTGCAGGGAAAGGACTCCCTCCCAACCTCGTTTCCCCGTCACCTGCTTCCCCATCCACAGGCAATGGTGTTATCACTTAATTGAGAATCTTCCAGTGACATGTTATACATATCCAAGCAAATACGAACATGAAGACTGCTAGTTTTTCCTCCTAATCGTTCCTCTAATTCACTCCTTCCCCCCCCCATCTTTGTTGGCTTCTCGCATGTCTTGACTGTTGTCCGCTTTCGTCTTGTGCCGCCATTCGACCCTCCAAGTTCCAGCCAGCTTCTCCTCTAACTTCTCTCTTCAGGCCTTCTAAAGGATTCCCATGGGTCACTGGGAGGAATCTGCACCTCTTGGCTCTGTCTCTTGGATGCAGAGAGATCCATCTCCTCTCCCTGTCCCTCCCTGCTCCTCCCTGTCAGACAGCATTTGACCCACAATCATTTTTCGCTAAGCCACCTCACCCCAGATTTCATGGGCACTTTAAAAAAATCAGATGAAAGTTCAAATTGTCATCATGCCTCACACATACCATTTGCCTGTATGTTCTTGTTTGTGGATCCCAAGTTAAAAATCTTTGTTTTAGTGGTGCCCAACCGATTGTCACTTCCTGCACATGCATAGACTATGATTTTTCTTCTCCATGCTGTACTTTGTTCCTCTGCATGGAACACACTGTCCTGTTTTCCTGAGTAAGCCACACTCAATTCTGGTGTCACCTCTAGGGGGCGTTCTTAGTTGAGATTCTATAAACTGGTGGAGTCGGCCACAAGAAATTTGGTGTCCGAAATAGGTTTCCATACTAGAAACAGGCATTTCTTATAAATAGCAAAATCACGGACAGCTCCCTTATCGCTGTCCTGCCTGATGCTCAATAAACCTGTTTTTCTACTCTTTAAAAAAAAAGCATCATTGCTTTTCTAGTAATAATTAACTATGATTTTGCATAGCATATTAGTTTGACCAAAAACAAAAACAAAACAAAGTTGAAGCTTTTATTTAACCGTTCATTTCTCTTCTTCCCCAAACCCCTCCCTACCTTAATATAATTCATCTGTCCCTTGGTATCTGCATGGGATTGGTACCAGGACCCCTGCAGACACCAAATTCTCAGGAGCTCAAGTTCCTGATTTAAAAAAAAAAAGACATAGTAAGGCAGGGTGTGGTGGCTCACACCTGTAATCCCAGCACTTTGGGAGGTGGAGGTGAGAGGATTTCCTGAGCTCTTGGGTTGGGCAACTTGGTGAGACCTGGTCTCTACAGTAAATTTTAAAAATTAGCCAGATGTGGTGGCGCGCACCTGTGATTCCAGCAACTTACAAGACTGAGGCAGAAGGATCACCTGTGCCCCAGCAGGTTGAGGCTGTGGTAGCCATTCATATGCCACTGAACTCCAGCCTGTGAGACAGAATGAGTCTCCAACTCAAAAGAAAAAGGAATGGCATAGTATTTGCAAATAATCTGCAAATGTTCTCCTGTATATTTTAAATCATATCTAGATTACTTATAATACCTAATGCAATGTAAATGGTATGTAGGTAGTTGTTATAGTGTATTATTTAGGGAATAATAAGGAAAAAAAGCTCTACCTGTTTAGTATAGATGCAGTCATCCATTTCTTTTTCTAAATATTTTTGATCCTTGGTTGGTTGAATCCACAGATGTGGAAACCATGGATACAGAGGGCTGTCTGTAAATGTTCACATCATTATTTTAGCCACTCTTGCTTGTTTCACTGATTCTCTCTCAAATATTGTGTTAATACTCCTTAAAAATAACTTTGGCATTTTTTGTGATTCTCATCTGGGAGAATGTCTTTTGTGACTCTGTCTCTGGGTTTTCTTCTGTAGTTGGTACATAAAGGACTAAAGCCTCCAAATATGGATCTAATGGGCAAAAAGGTTACCCTTAAGAAATCAAAAGTAAGCCGGGCTCGGTGGCTCAGCCTGTAATCCCGTGCCTTTGGGAGGCTGAGGTGAGTGGATTGCCTGAGCCCGTGGGTTCGAGACCCACCTGGGCAACTTGGCGAGAGCTCATCTCTACAATAAATCAGAAATCAGCCGAGCATGGTAGCACGTGCCTGTAGTTCCAGCTACTTGGAAGGCTGAGGCAGAAGGATCGCCGGAGCCCAGCAGGTCGAGGCTGCGGTGGCCGGGAGCGGCCACTGCACTCCAGTCTGGGCGACAGAGTGAGACTCCAACTCAAAAAAAAAAAAAAAAAAAAAATCAAAAGTATTAAAAATTGACCCTGATCAATAACATGAACCATCTGGAGAGAGTGACCTGTCCTAAGGGGTGACTCCTAAGTATATGAGCAAGATATTTTTAATTCCAACCCAAGTAATCAGAGAGCATTGTAGGTATACAGTTTTATTGCAGAGTGCCTAGCATAAGGTAATTTGCATTTAATTTAATAGAGTTTGTCCAGTAATATTCACTTGGAATTTCTTATCATCAACCAGGTATGCTTTGTAGAACAAGAATAATTCGTGCAAAAACTCCATAGGTGTGAGATCTTTCAAGGGCTTTCATTTTCCTTCTGTAATTCTGGCCACACTGTGCAAACATTAGATTTACTGATTTGTTTCCCCAGACATATTGATACCAGGCGTTGAAAGTTCACTGAGTAGCAGTGATAAATATTCTAGCCATTGGATAAGCATGGCCCCTGCTGAATGGTATACATCGCAATTTCAGGCTATCCATCATTCTGTTGCAAGGGTCTGCTCAGTCCTCTGGTCTCAGGCATTTACAGCTAAGCCCTTAGCCTTAGTTTCTGGTGATCCCTTCAAGGTACTGCCTGACTGTAGGGTCCCAGTGATACAACTATTTAGCAGCACTCTTTGATATTTTGAATCATCGAGCCTTCCAAAATAATTTCAACTTGACACGTCTTAACTTTTTAAAAAGCATTATAATAAGGACTAGGCATAGAACATTCACAAAGCAGGAACTTAAGATAGCCAAGACGTGAAAAAATAATGACTTCATTGCATCAAAGACATGCAGATTATAACTGGATTTTAACAGGCATCGTAATGCTGGCAAGAGTGAGGTTGTATCTCACAAATAGTAAGAAGGTGTATTGGTATACCCTAGGTAGAAAGCAGTTCACCTCATAGGACCCCTTGGCATTAGTGATACTATCATGAGGATATCTAAGGAAAGAATTAGAGATGAGGCTGACGTGCTGAGCCCATGATCTCTGACACAGCAGAGGGGTTAAGAGTAGGGATGTGAGAACCAGTCAGTCATTTGGCTTGGAATGGGTTCCACTGGTTACTGCCTGTGTGAACTTAGGTAAGTTAATTTCCCCACACTTTGATTTTTCTTATCTGTCAAAGATAATAATAGTATCTACCTCCTGCATTGTACAGAGAATTAGGTAAGTTAATTTATGTAAAGCACTTGGAACCCTGCCTGGCAGAGTAAGCAACTGTATTAGTTATTATCAAGATGTTATTGTGAGACTTTGAGAAAAACCCAACAGCGGAGTCATTTTTTTAATGATAGTATGTGTCTATGATAAAATACCCACTAAAATAATGATTTTGAACAGTAATCACATGGGAGATGTTCATAATAGCTGAATTAAACATAAACTGTACATACAAAGAGATCCCTATTTGAGGCCAGGAGCCGTGACTCAGGCC
This sequence comes from Carlito syrichta, assembly GCF_000164805.1. Lineage (NCBI taxonomy): Eukaryota > Metazoa > Chordata > Mammalia > Primates > Tarsiidae > Carlito > Carlito syrichta. The sequence continues at coordinate 196,292 of NW_007247815.1, read as the reverse complement.
TGTCATCCCAGCACTTTGGTAGGTGAAAGTGGGAGGATTGCCTGAGCACAGGGGTTCGAGACAAGCCTAGACAATTTGGTGAGACCTCTTCTCTACAATAAATAAGTTAAAAAAAATTAGCTGGGCATGGTGGCACGCACCTATAGTTCCAATTACTTGGAAGACTGAAGTGGAAGGATCACCTGAGCCCAGCAGGTCAAGGCTATGGCAGCTGTAAGTGTGCCACTGCACTCCAACCTGGTCAACAGAATGAGAATTTGACTCAAAAAAATAATGAATTAAAATAAATTTAAAGAAACCCCTAATTTGTTTTTTAAGATTCATTTGCTTAGATGACAGGAAAGTGACAGACTATTACTCTTTGCCCATTGGTGGGATCATAGGTAATTTATGTTTCCTTTTTTGCATTTTTATTTTTTATTCATATGCATTGTTAAAAAAATTAATCTATCATAGAACTCTTATGTTTTTTACTCTTATTTTTACCAAACGCATATTAATTTTGACATATTTTACTTTCTCTTCCTCCTCTCAAAGCTCCTAATATTTCACTTCCTCAAAATCTTCACCCACACATCATCTGCTTGGTATTTTCTTGAATTTCGCTCCCTTGCATACCATATAGATCAGCCCCAGGTCTATTTCTTCAAGAATAAGTAGACCAAGTGAAATGATTTATGAGATTTTTCTGACCAGGCCCCTGGCTCATGCCTGTAATCCTAGGACATTGGGAGGTTGGGGTGGGGGTGAATTGCTTGAGGCAAGGAGTTCAAGACTAGCCTGAACAATACAATGAGCCCCGTCTCTATACAAAACAAAAATACATGACTTCAGAGATTTTCATAGTGGTGTCTTTCTCTTGGAAGTTTAAACCAGAGAATGCTGTTTAGGTGATGATGGCTCCTTATTCCCTCCACATCTCCTGTATTCCGCCTTATCTGCCATTCTTACCCTGTAGGAATATGGCGCTTCAGTGGGATCAGAATCCTCCGTGATCCCACGTGTACAGGAGGGTGATCCCTGCCTCCAAGCCTTTTGCTGCCCTCTCTATCTGGAATTTCCTCCCACTTTTCTTCCTTTAAAGTCAGGCCTTCGCACCAGGTTGACACTTAATTTCCTGAACACTTTCCAAGTCTTCTCTTCTACTCTGATTTCAGTGCTTTTGGCACTTATGTATCTATCTGTACCACAAAGGAACTAAATATTGACTTGCTTTATTGCTTAGTTGTTCTTACGATAATTTTTTAGGGGTTGTGTCTTTTGGGTTTTGTTTTGTTTTGTAGCACACAGCATTATCTACATACATGCACGTGGAACACAGGAAAATTGGATGTTACTGTGTTGATGACATTTAAAAAGTTGATTTCTGAATTTTCTGTTTCATCTTCCCCTTTGCTCATCCTTGTTTTCTTATTTTCTTTTTCTTTTGAGTTGGAGTCTCACTCTGTCGCCCAGACTGGAGTGCAGTGGCC
>NW_007247815.1:190215-194800 GCF_000164805.1 Carlito syrichta | reverse complement strand
CCCAGGCGGGTCTTGAACCTGCGGGCTCAGGCAATCCACTCACCTCAACCTCCCAAAGGCACGGGATTACAGGCTGAGCCACCGAGCCCGGCGTTTTCTTATTTTCAAGATCAGAATGTTATATCATTTGGTATTCTCAGCCTTGCTGATATTTGCCTCATCTGATAATAGATTTTCCTTTCTAAAATCTAAAAACCAAAGAGTTCAAATGCAGAGAAGAGCATAGTCAGTAAATGCATTTATAATGCGGCTAGTAATATACAAATTAATTTTAGTTGCAAAGACAACTCTATCAACCCTAAAATACTCCTTGTTTGATTTAGAGAGTTTCATGATTCTGTCCGAGGATATATTTAAACTTACAAATGTGTTACAATTTTATAGATCTCACATTTCCTAAAAGGGCCAAATCCCAGAAACGTTTTCACATTTCTACTCTTATAGTCTAGACCAATGGTTGCCAAACTGGGGTTCATGCATCTCATAAGGATGTGGAAAGATTGTCAGAATATATCTTTTCATGAGTTATACTTTTGTTACATGTCTTACAATGTACATGTTAGTGCAGAAGATATATTTTTATAAGTTAAAAAAATGAGAGTTTATACTCAGATACTTTTTTTCGACGTGGAATGTGATTCTTAAAAGTGGAGCCCATGAATCTAATTGCAAGGCAGTATCTTGTTTTATAACCTGAAGTCTCTTTCTGTTATCTAGCCATAACAAGTAAAAAATCTACGTATTTAACAACAATTCTGTGTTTGGCCTAAAGTAGGGGTTATGACGTATGTTCATGGGTGGACATGTGGAGGGACAGGCAACATAGGACACATTCCCTGTCTTTAGAGAACTTAAACACGGTGTTCTCCCTGTGTTTCTCCACATGGCCAGCTTCTTAGAAGGATTTCAGTCATTGGATTAGGGGCCCACCACTCCAGCGTGACCTCATCTTAACTAATTTTATCTGCATTGACCCTGCTTCCAAATAATGCCACATTCTGGACTATTGAGGATTTTGACTTAAATATGTCTTTTTGGGGTGATGCAGTTCAACTCATAACAATAAGTAGTAGCAAACTTATATAGCTGACTATCTCAAGACAATGCAGTGTCTTGTCAAACGGTGCCTTCTTGGCTAAAACTCTGTAGTGATGCAAATTGGATATAGGGTCAGTGACAACTAGAATGAAAGGAAGCTGCCTTGGCAGTTGGCTGCTTCTGTCTCCAGGCTTTGGTATAACAGGCCTTGGTGGAATTATTCATGTAGATAGTAATATGTACTGTGTGGTTTTGATCTTTCTGGTAAAACTCCACAAAGTAATTTGTGAATCAAGATGTTTATAAGGGTCTATTGTTGTCATTTTTAATTGTGATAAGACTGCATGATGGCCTCCAAACCACGATGGCATGTATCCAACAAATATTTATTTCACATCCAAGGATCTGCAGGTTGACTGCGGTTTGGCTGTTCTTGGCTGGGTTTGGCAGAGCTGGGGTTGGCAGGGCTGACCTAGACTCCAAAGTCAAGGTAGGGTTCAGGTTTGTTCCATATGTCTTCATCCTGGAATCCAAGCCAAAGAAGAAAAGGCAGCGGCATGGAGCATATTCTTCTGGTAGAGGGCCGAAACTTGCCAGGTCTCTTAGTACTTCAAGTGAATATAAGTTGCACTGTCAATATTCTTGTTCAAAACAAGTGACATGGCAAATGAATGGAGATGCATGTTCTGTGAACCAGTGCAGAGCACCACAAAGTTGCATAACAAAGGGTATGGATGTATAATTCCCTAAGGGTGAGGGTAGGAGTGCATAATTAAGAACAACAACCCAGTCCATCAAAGAGCCAATTTTCTTTTGAATTCTAGAAGAACTTTTATAACAGACAATTCAATAAGTTTTTCAAAGACAAAGAACTTAAACCATAGACTTTGTTTCTTAGCCCAGTCTCCTGGAAAATTCTAGTTGAATGCCATTTACATAATTTTTTTCCAGGAAGGGATGGAGTACTTCACAATGCTGATTCAGTTTTACACTGGGCATATTTCCTTCCCCTTAGATGCTTTTCGTGATGCCTTGTTCCTGAGCCCTTGTTTGTGTATTTACCATATTTTTGACTGTGCTGATCAAAACTCTAAATGCCCCTCTCCATTGTTACTCAAGACATCTGAGGCAGAATCTGGTAGAACTGCTGTCATCTTGAGTGTGCTCTGATGAGGAATATTTTCATGAAGGATAAAACTGTTTATGGTTTGCAGATGTGATTGTTGATTGCACACACTATTGAAAGAAAACCATGAATGGTGGTTCTGGGGATGTCCCACTTGAATGCCTTCTCTGACAACATTGGCCCATGTTAACTGACTTCTTCCCTTTAGCACTTCCTCTGTGTATTACATGTTTTATTTGGCATACGTTTTTCATACCCCCTTTTCCTGACTATTTATGTAAATTTTATCTCTTGTCAAAAATGGAAGTTTCCTTAGAGCATATTGAGTCCTTTTTATATTCATAGGTTTTAGACAAAGAGTACAGTGATTGGCATAAAACAGGATCTTAGAAAATCCTGACTGAATTGAAGAAAATTATTCATAAATATGTTACAAGGAACTACTTAGGAGTAAGTGTAAATTGTTTATCGCTACTTATATACTCCTTGTAAATAAATATGTTGAAAGGGCATTAAATAACTTTCTATATGACTTAATGTAGATTTCTCCCTTCTGATTTGTCTTTGTGTACTGGTAAAAACTGTTCAAAATTGATTTCTCATCCTTTATGAGTATAAATGAGGGAATGCGTTAAATATATTAAAAATCTTTGGTAGAAATTTTTTGGAATTATAATGTTTAGCTCTAAAAAGAAACTACTATTTTAGTGCTTAGAAAAAGTGACTTTTGTGATTTGAAATCAATAATTAAAAAAAAATCAAAATTCCAAAATCTGTGACTGTTTATTTACCCATTCCATTTTCTGTGGCGAAATAATTAGACTGGCACAAGATTACATTTCAAAACAACAGAAACAGAAAAAAGTTGCCAACTGCTAAGAAAGATAGCATATTCAAAGACACATTGTTACTTCTGTTCTTAAAACGAAAGTGATAATTAAATTTTTTTTTTTTTTTTGAGTTGGAGTCTCACTCTGTCACCCAGGCTGGAGTGCAGTGAATTAATTTAATTTAGTGAGTTAAGGGCATGTGCTTTTCAGTTAGCTTTTTAAAAACCCATATTGAATGTACTGACTGACATGTTTGCTGCAGTGCATTTAGTATAAATAGGAATGGCTAACATAAATACAGGTAGTATTTATATCCTAAAGAACCATTGTTCATAAAGCTGGGTTCATCTTCTTGTTCTGTTTAACTGTGGTTAAATCCAGGAAGAGCCAAGCGGTTGATGTGAAACTTCTGTGTAGTAACAGCCTACCCATAGAGGTTACCCATTAGTGGTTTGTTCATTGCGGTCAAACAGAGCTAATCATCATTCTGGCTGTAACTCTTAGGGCTGTTTGACCTTGAATAAATTCTTCACTCCTTCTAAACTTCAGACTCCTTATCTGAAAAGGATTGAGAACATTACCTTCCTCATATGGTCATAAATGTTAAACTAAACAGTGTGCGTAACAGTATCAAACAGAAATTTGATGACTGGGGTTAATGTTGAATAAACCTTTAACTGTTGCTGCTTTCTGTCATCTTTATATTCACTAGGTCTGCCTAGTTTGTTAATTCACAGTATGGTTTTTCTGTTGGGGCCAGATTTGCCTGGTGCTCTCTAGGTATTGTTGAAAGTAGCGGGAACACTTGACTATTTGGATTGATTGAAATCTCAGTAGAGGCTAAGCAGCTCTGGTGTGACCATGTGCTCTTTGTGCCAGGCCATGTTTCTTGGCTTTGGCCCTCTCCCCTACCTTGGGGAGGTGAATCTCCTCTTTCTCTCTCTTTAATTTACTTTCTAAATAAACTATATTTTCTAATCTAAAAAGAAAGAAAGAAAGAAATCTCAGTAGATGGAATTTTCTGTTCCATAGGGCACCAGACTCCAAAAACACATTTACAGTGAATCTCTGTAACAGCCCTTTTACAGATAAGGAAACAGCAGGTTAGAGAAATAGGTAACTTGCCCAAGGCTACGTACCTTGTAGGTGGTGGAGTCTGGATTCTTACCAGGCCTGTTTTGCTCTAAAAATATTGTTCTGTCTTAAGAACATGAATTGTTAAGTGTGTTCAGATGAAACACAGAGCATGCTGAACATAGAACTTCTTATGTGTGTAGAGTTTGCAAAAATCTCAGCTTTAAAGGAATTTTTGAAATTAAATTTTAAAAATTACCCATAGAACTTGGTCTTCCTCTTTTTTTTTTTTTTGAGTCAGGGTCTCACTTTGTCACCCAGGCTGGAGTGCAGTGGCATGCTGACTACCACCACAGCCTCGACCTGCTGGGCTCAGGCAGTCCTTTCGCCTCAGCCTTCCAAGTAGCTGGAACTACAGGCGTGTGCACTTCCACGCCCGGCTAATTTTTTGATTTATGTTAGAGATGAAGTCTCGCCAAGTTGCCCAGGCTGGTCTCGAACCCCTGAGCTCAGGGGT
>NW_007247815.1:184565-190152 GCF_000164805.1 Carlito syrichta | reverse complement strand
CAGCCTGGGCACCTGGTTGATTTTTCTCTTAATAGTTGTTCTCAGTGGGTGTGGTGTCCTTCCTTGGGGCATTTTGGTTGGCATGGTTATGGGAAGGGCACTCTTGCATGTAGTTGGGGGACTCAGAGGTGCCAAATGGGACAATCCAAGAAAACGAAGAATTGTCCCTTGGGAATTTCATATCTTCTTCTGCAGAATCTAAGCAAATCTCTATTATGTCTTCCACAATACGCTTGTGTCTGAGAATCTGCATATTGAAATGCCTTGTTGATTTTATGAAACTAAGTGTGTAAATAGGCTATCTTATCTATGAATTTCATTCAGTATTATAAAGGGCATGTAATACAATACATATATGCTTATGTAGGTGAGATGTTGGGTTTGATGATGTTGAGAACTGCAGCAGCTGCTCTGCTCGTGCTGTGTGGCTCTTGGAGATGTGGGGCAGCTCTTTGCGTCATCTGCCAGACAGTTCTTCCTTATACTGGGCCACCACTTGTCTCACTTCCTCCATATCCAGCGCTTGGTCCTAGGTGTACCCTTTGAAGATCTATCAAGCCTAGATCCTCTACTGGATAAGATCCTGCAGATATTTAAAAACAGCTGTCATCTAATCCCAAGTGTTCTCTCTAGGCTAAACCTGGCCAACGCCTTTGACTAATACTCTTGAAATTTAGTGTTATTCGTTTAACCATTCTGGATGCTCTAATTTCCCTATATTTTTCCTTATACTATGAGACTCAGAGGTGAATGCAGTAATTCTGACATATTCTCATCCTCAGAAGGGGCGTGACACGCTGTCATCAGCTTTTTATTCTGGGTTGATGGCATCAGTGTGGTTTTTGTTTGTTTTTTGGTGGGGGGAATGCAGGGGAATCATACCACTGGGGAGATGGATTTTATTGTTGCCTAAAACTGTAAATCATATTCACTTGTGCTAACATGTAGCTCTACCACTTAGCACCTCAGCAGTAGAGAACCTGAGTCATATGGGGTAAAATCCATCTCATAATAATTGACGGCTTTCTACAGGCAACTCAGGTCTTTCTGAATCCTAATGCTGTTATCCAGGATGTTGTGTATCCCTTCAAAAGGCTGATGAGGAGGCATCTGTATTTTCTTCCAAGTCAGTGGCAAATTTCCTGTTGAGGACAGGGCCTAAGAAAGAAACCACAGTGCGTTCTTTTTTTTTTTTTTCTTTTTTTTTGAGTTGGAGTCTTACTCCATCGCCCAGACTGGAGTGCAGTGGCTGCTCCCGGCCACTGCAGCCTCGACCTGCTGGACTCTGGCGATCCTTCCGCTTCAGCCTTCCGAGTAGCTGGAATTACAAGCCTGCGCTACCACCCATGCTTGCCCTCGTTCCAGGTTGAGGATGGAGGTGAGCGCTCAGTCGGTCAGCACATCCCTCTTGGTACAGTGGTTCACGATTTCCTTTATCCCTCTCGTCATAAAAACATCCACCTACACACCCAACTCCCCACTCTCTATCTTATCCTTAAGCAGACAAGAGGAATTCATCAAATGCCTTTCAAGTACCATCCTAACTATGTTCACCTCGCTTTCCTGATTCACTAGAATAATAGCTGTGTCAGGGAGGGAAATGGAGCCAGTGTAATCGGACTAAGCCAACATTCCCTGAGTGTCCTCTCCACGCCTCCCAGCCCAGCACTCAGCTGTACCCGATCGCTCAGGAGTCCCTGACCATGCATCTTCCCACCCAGCGGCCTGCACTTTCTCCTCCTGCTTGGTGAGCCCAGCCTTTTCTACTGGGAAACTCCTGGTGCCCCTTCACAGCCCCCTGCCGGCATCCCCTGTGCCATTACCCTGACGCTCCTTCCCTTTGAGGCAGAGTAAGTCGCCTCCCCCCTGTGCCCTGTGATTCTTTGTGACCACTAATGTCAGAGTACTCACCCCTTCTCATCTTATCAGCTGATGGGCGGCAGCTGTCTATTCTTCCTGGGCTTCCTGGCTGCTGAATGCTGTCTCCGTCCTCGGGTCTACAGCAGAGTACTTGGTTCCTGGTAGACATTGCCAAAAGGAATTCGCTTACTTGTTCTGCTGCATGGTTGGTTTTCTGGGAACATTCTTGATCTCAGAGTTCACTGCTTCCCCTTCCGAGTCCTTACTAACCTGCTTTTAATGATAATTTCTAAAGTTTTCCTGGGGAGCTCTATGATATCCTTCAGTGTGTAGTTGTGTGCAATCTCCTTTCTACTCTCTGTTGAAAGTTAAAAATGCTTTTGCCTGTTTTCAGGCTTCTGGAATTTCCCACATCTTCAACATTTCCTGAACCTGCCAATGACTCTAGAAATCTTATTTGCATGTTCTCTTCTTAGACGGCATTTTTAAGATGATCTGTCTTGCCTAGAAATGGGTCTTCATTTAGAGTGTCTAGGAGCTTTGATGGCATCTCTGCTTATTTTAGGTAAAAGCACTGAAACTCACATTTATGGGATTTTTTTCCCAAACTTAAGTTCCCTAGGCAGAGAATAATGGAAAAAGAGTTGACAAGTTCTTTATTCATTTTGCCATCCAAAGACTTGCTCCCATTTTCCCAAATAGTGTATGGGTAGCCTGTCCTTGATTATCACCATGCTTCAGGCATAACTTTTTCGTTTTTCCACCATTAAGTTTTGGTTTTTTGTTGTTGCTTTGTAACACGCATCTGTTTACTGGGAGGTGTTGTTTCTCCTGGTTGCTCCCCTTTACAAGTGTGTGGGACTTTTCTCTGGTTTGTATGTGGTTCCATGTCCTCCTTCCCAGGTTTCCCTCTTGTTAAAGAGAATATTCAAATTTCTGACTTTGGTTAACGCTGAATTTGAATATTCTTGCTTTGGTTCGATGGCAGGATGGCTCTGAGAGGCACTGAACACCTGTCAAATTTTGATGTCAGTGTTCACTATTTTCTAGGAGGAAATGTCTGCATAGAAAGGTACATTTTGTCCTGTTCCTTAAGTGACCAGTCTCAATTTGACCAGGCCTCAGTGTGTGTTCCTGTCATTATTTCATCTGTATATTAGGAAACATGTTGTTGGGAAAACAGTTGATGGGCTTCATGGACGCACTGGGGTTTTTCTAGCGGTGACTAGTTGTATCTGAATCTTCAAGGAACTGCATGCTGCACTGTGTAGGTCCACACCGGTTTGATGTAGTTAGGGAATCTCGGCTAGCTCTGCTCTTTAAATGATGCCATGGTTGCAAACAGGGCACACTGTGCTGGTGATACAAAAGCCACTTTGTCTTCGACACAGCTCTTATGAGGTAAGGATTTTGTAGGTGCTGTTTTCATTTAAATAATGAATTAATTCAAGGTTTAAATGGACTATCCTGATTTTAAATTGCAAAAAGAAATATTTAGATGGAAGATTCATCCTGTGCTTCCTCATAAAGTTCTGTTTGGTCTCTAATATATCATAAATGCAGGAGGCTCTTCTATGTCAGTGGACGAGTTTAGAGTGTATCGATGTGAGGGAAAGTCAACATTAAATGAATGAAGGGCTTTTAAGGAGCCCATTATAACCACTTATAAGAGAAAATGTAGTTCCCATTAGAGATTGATTTAAGGCACTCCGGTTCATCACCGAAGCATGAAGGCTGCTGTGTGGTGTTCTGTGCAAATCATTTTTATAGCATCCTCTGCTGAGCTCTCTCTGGTTAATCTGTTGGTGTATCTAAACCTGGAAAGACTGCATCTGTCTTGTTTAAGGAATATAAAAATTTCCAGAAACTTAAGCCAAAGATTAGCATATTTTTCATTTATCTGATAGAATATTAAAAAATAAAAAAAGCCTTACCAGTTTTAAACAGACATAGCCGCACCAGATGTCAGGTCTTGGATCATTTAATCTTTTTCTCTGGTGCCTATTTTCAATAATATTTTTCTGCTTGAACCAAATATTAGTTTCTGGCTCAGCTTGCAATATAAAAATTTTCCAATTAGATTGCTCTGACTTCATTTTTATTCATGAGGGGGAACTTAATAGAGATCATCACATATTTGGGGCATGTAGGAAGTGAGCTTGAAAATAAACCACCTGGCCCAGGGCGGAGCAGAGCACTTGGAATTCTAATCCTGTTAGGAATCAGAGGGAGGCTGCCTACATGGGTGTACATCCCCTATCCCTAAGTAATTCTTAATTTGGGTGAAATCCTTGGATTTGTATTGTTCTGACATGTGAGTGACCTCATTTCCAATTCTGGGTGAATTTAACTCCTTGCTTAGCTTAAAAGAAAAATCTCTTTATGAATAGTTAGTGGTTATGTGGATACATTGTAGAGTGGCGAAGGAATCTAGGCTTCCAGTGTACTTGCCACACCCACCTGTGCACGTGATACTTGCTGGGTGAATTTTTCATCCCTCTACCCCTTCCCCCCACCTTCTGAGTTTGCTTAGCTTTTGTATGGATTTTCTGCCTACTTCTGTCATTTAGGGAAGTATAAGGACAACGTGAAATGTGACAATGTTTGACTTGAAGGAACTTGTGCTTTGGGGCTGAGGAGGCCAAGCAAAGTGGCCGTGTCACAAAGCGTGTGAGTCAGTACCTTACAGTAAGTGATGGGTGACATGTGAAGTGACCTAAGGAGAGAGAAGGTCAGGAAAGGTTTGGCAGAACTAAGCCCCGTGCTGGACCCTGTCAGAAGGCAGAGTGTAGCAAGGTGCCCTTGAACTCAGGGAAGGAGTAAGGATAGAGGCACAGAGCTGGGGAGGAGCCCAGTGGGTTTCCACCTCAGTGCAAGACTGAGTTCATGAGAATGGGACACCCAGCCACCATCTTTTTCTTTTTTTCATCACTCAAGTTATTGAATGCGTACGAGCGGCCCCCAACTCATTGCAGCATGGCTTCCACTCCTGCTATTCCACCACTACCGTCCTGTCGGAGGCCTCGATGACCCCCGTCTCCAAGAGGCAGGGAAAAGGGCCAGGCACATTCAGACAAGGGCAGAATGGCTACTGGGAAAGAAAAGGGTAAAAAACCTTCACTCTTGCCTCCATAAGGCATTCATTTCAACATATTATCCATATGTTATCTCTTTACATCCTTACCACCACATTGTGTATGTGCCAGGGGCCAGGAACTTCTGTTTTAACTTGCAGAATCTATGCTGAGGCATCGGACATTGTTAATTCTACTTTTTCTAGCTCATCTCCAAATGCTTTCTGGCACCAAAGGTTATTGAAAGATACCAGGGTATACACCAAGCTGGATTTAAATCCTTGCTCCACTGCAACTAATACTGTTGAATTATGGAAATTAATTAGCACCTCACAGCCTGAGTTTAACAAAAATAAGGATACCTAACTCCTAATGTGGTAAGGATGAAAAGATACAACACACGGATAATACGTTGAAATAAATGGGCGACAGAGTGAGACTCCAACTCAAAAAAAAAAAAAAGAATACAAAAAAAAAAAAAGAAAGAAAGAAATGACTTACGGAAGGCAGGAGTGAAAGTTAGTTCCCTTTTCTTGTCCTTGCCTGAATGTGCCTGACCCTTTTCTCTTCTCTCCCTTTGCCCAGACATTTCTGTTTTCCAGAATGTCCTATCTCATGTCTTCTTTTTTTTTTTTTTTTTTTTTTTGTGTTTT
>NW_007247815.1:160205-184545 GCF_000164805.1 Carlito syrichta | reverse complement strand
TAGTCTCACTCGGTCGCCCAGACTGGAGTGCAGTGGCAGCTCCCGGCCACCACAGCCTCAACCTGCTGGGCTCCCGCGATCCTTCCGCCTCAGCTTCCGAGTAGCCGGAATTACAGCCACGTACTACCACACCCGGCTGATTTTTTGATTTATTGTAGAGATGAGGTCTCACTGCCCAGGCGAGTCTCGAACCCGCGGGTCTCTTCTTTACCTATTGAAGTCCTAACCACTATTTTATCACCCAGTCAGAACTGAATTTGCATCTTCTGGACTCATAGTATTATTCACTGCACAGCACCAGGTTACTACCCTACAGTTCAGTTATTTGCACAGTCACATTTTCCCTACTGGATGATAAACTCCTTGAAGGTGAAGCCCTTGTCAAGGGTGGGGAGATGAACCAGTAAGAGTTGAGACTGTGTCTCCCATTGTTTTCTTTCTTTTTTTTTTTTTAAGTTGGAGTCTCACTCTGTCACCCAGACTGGAGTGCAGTGGCCGCTCCCGGCCACCGCAGCCTCGACCTGCTGGGCTCTGGCGATCCTTCCCCCTCAGCCTTCCAAGTAGCTGGAACTACAGGCATGCACTACCATGCCAGCTACTTTTTGATTTATTGTAGAGATGAGGTCTCGCCAAGTTGCCCAGGTGGTTCTCAAACCCACAGGCTCAGGCAATCCATTCACCTCAGCCTCCCAAAGCGCTGGGGTTACAGGCTGAGCCACCAAGCCCGGCCTCTCCCGTTGTTTTCAAGCAGGGCTGTATGCATAGTTGTTAGGCTTCCAGGGTGATATCATTATTGTTTTCTCTTTTCTTCCTAACTACAACCATATGCTGATAATTTTGAATTCCTTACTCTGTCCTTCATTGTCCTGCACTTGCGATGAAATCCGTCTGGCGAATGTCTCCGGCTGACTGTCCCTTGGTATCTCAGGGGTAATATGTTCAACACTGATCTCTCATGTCCTTCCACTCCCCCATCCCACACAGTCTGCCCTCTTCGTGTATGTGGTATCATATATTTGGTGGCATAGCCTACCCAGTTCCGGAAGCAGAAACTTGGAGGGCATTCTTCCTTCCTCTCCTTTGTTGGCTACACAGAATGAGTCACCAAATCTAACTCCTTTGCTTCCTAAATTCATTTACCCATCCTCCTGTGTCAAGATTCGGATCCTCCTCTCAAGTAGTTTTACTGTAATTTCTCTCTCATGAGTCCACGTTGTCCTGTCCTTAATCCTGTTAAGTCCATCCTCTGCCTCTACAATGTGATTATGTTGCTCTGCCTCTTGTGAAACCCTGTGGTGTCTTCCTTCCACATACATCAGGGAAGACAAAGTTGGTTTTATCGCATGAACCACCTCTGATCAATTGGGTAATGGCTGCTGCAAGTGCTGCCGTTGGGTTCAGCGCGATCACCTGGCGCTCTCTGACAAAGTACAGCGATGGCAGTGGGCAACACGTAGCATAGCGGGGATTAAGTTCAAGCTCTTTGGCATGGCACACAAGGTCTCCCGTGACCCCCGATCCTTCCATGTCTTCATCCTCAGCTCACTTCACCCTGGAGCAGCAGGGAATGGCTTTGTCTTCTCGCTTTTGTTCCATCTGAACTTGCTTCCATTCTCAGGCTGACAGCCTCAGTGCGTGCAGAGTCCCTGGGCTGGGCCCTACATGAGGCAAAGTGTTATTTTTTTTTGAAGTTGACAAATAGAAGAAAGGGTAAACAGTTATTGTGTTCAACACGATGTTTTGAAATGTATATATTGTGGAATGGCTAAGTGTTTCTCCTTAGGCTCTAGTGGCACCCTGTGACTCCACCCCCGACAGTATACATCACATTGCCATTGCAAAAGACAGTAAATACCATTAGAACAAATGTCATGTTTGGGAGTCTCTCCTGTTTATCAGAGCCCTTTTCATGTGATACCTTTTGTGGACTAAATTGTTCATAGAACTGAAATGAGTTAGTCCATGGTTTTGTTTGTGACTACACTTGGCTTTTTAAAAAATTTAAATATGATTGTTGAACCTACTTTTGCTTCAGGGTGAAAGGACCGATGTCAGGAGTGTTCAGGCTCTGCAGAAAATGTTAGATTGGTGAATCAGGCAGTAAGTAGACGATGGACGCTTTTGAGCAGGGGCGTGGCATGCTGACAGTGGTATTTAAGGAAGGTTGATCTGGAGAGACAACCAGTCATTATAGGCTTAAGCCACCGCTGGCAAGCGTAGGTGAGGGTCGCAGGGGGAGGAGAGGGAAAGAAAGGGATGAAGCCATTCTGAGGAACAGATTCCTGAGTCTTTGTACTTTCATTTCCACATTTGCTCACGTGGGATGTACTTGCTGGCATGTTTCCAAAAATAAAACAGAGCGCCGAGGTTATTTTTACTTTCAGAGAAGAACATTTTTGCAAAACACCTAAGTGAGCCATTTTACATAATTATCTGTGAGACATATTCATGATTAATGACTTGGAAAGAGTCGTTACGAGTTCAAAATTTTTTAAAAATAGCTAATATCTGTATAGCTAGCCTGCAATCTTCTATAGTCGGTGAAGGTTTTCATTTTGTCATGTTTTAAAAATAATCGTTAAATATGAGGAAAATACTTCCGTTTTGGTTTTCGTCAGGTTTTTGGGATTTAACATCTCCATACTAACTGTAGTTTTCTGTTTCCTTTTTTTCCCCATGGGTATTTGCATTTTGTATTTGACTCATGTGACTGTTTTCTAGTTAAAGTTTATCTTTCATTTGTGTTGGGCCATGTAGCTCAACTCTGCTTTATTCTTCATATTGGCCACTATAAACTGTTAAATTTACAGTTGATTTTTTTTTCTGTTACAGAGTTATGACTCACTGATTAAAAAGAAAGACTTTTCCAAATACTTTGCACTTTTGATTGCGTATTATGGATACCAAGGAAGAGAAGAAGGAACGGAAACAAAGTTATTTTGCTCGGTAAGCATTCACTTTGCAAAATTATATCAGTCCTTAAAAAAAAAAAAAAAAATGGAGGGGACTTTGTCCTCAAGTATTACTTAGCATTTTGTGCTTTATGGCTGTTCGTAAACAGAGCAGGTAACCAGTAGAAGTTAAATATGCTTTGCTTTGTCCATTTTCCTGTTTATATTAGAGGAATGACATTTGGTTCTTCTCTTTCTAACTTTGATAGTTCTCTAAGACCAGTGCTGCTCAGAGAGTCCTGCTATCATGCACTGACCTACAGATTGTTCTGAATCCCATGTTTGGCCATCTACCTTGAATTTCAAATCCTAAGTGCTTTGCCTTTGCTGTTCTGAACTTAGTTAGTTAAGCTACAACCAAAAATCTATGACACATTTAAAGCTTATTTGTGAGGAGTTCATTAATAAAAAATATTTTTGTAGGTAGATGAAATATATTTTGGTGAAAGTATATTTTGGAATTCATGCATTTTTAAGGCTTGAATTTGTTCAACCTATATACATTTGTTGATATCTGAGTAGACATAATCTAGAATATGATTGATTACTGTTTACAGATTTGAACATCTATATGGCAGGCATGAATCATAATAAAATAAATGATATGTTAAACATTTATAAATTATTTTGATGACCAGAATGCTTTCAGACTCAGAGAACATAGGCTTAAAATTGTCATTTTTCCCCTCCTAAACGGAAATACTGCTTAAGAACCAAATTTAGTCTCACTCTATTCCCAAACCCCAATCTATGCTCATTAAAGATGCATTTGCTGTTTTCTAAATATAAGCCTTGAAACTAGAAGCCAAAGTTTGTTGATGATGTGTTTAGTCAATAATTAAGCTGGATTTTAGGTTATTGGTGGGAAAAGGAATGAAATAACTAAAGAACCTGCCACATACTAAGTGCTTTGCTTTTTATTTTATTTATCTTCAAAATAAACCTATGGCATTGGTTACTTTATTTTGTATTTTATCAGTAATGTAATTAAGAATTAGAAAGTATTTTGTCCATTTTGTATAGCATGATAGCCAGTATTCAAACATAGGGCCGTCTCCAAAGGGCATGTATTCCATTTAGGAATAAACCATGAATAAGGGTTTTTGGAAAACAAGAATTAAACTACAAACTGTAGTGAATTGTTTTCTGCTGTTAGGACTACAGAGAGTAACCAGATTGAGGAGGGAAGAAATCAGGCATCTAAAGGATGAAATGCTAGTACATTTAGAATAAGTAAGAATGACATAATGTCTTACTTTGAGATCATTGTAGATTCATGTGTACTTGTAAGGCATAACAGAGAGAGAGCCTGTATCCTTCAGCCAGTGCCCCCAAAGGTGACATCTTGCAAGACTGTAGTCCAGTATCACAACTAGGAAATTGACACTGATGCAGTATGTCAACCTTATTCAGATTTCACCAGATTTATAAGTACTCATTGTGTGTGTGTTTGTATGTATTTAGTATGGAGTTATATCACATGTATAGGTTTGTGTGGCCACCATCAGGCAAGATATAGAACAGGATTGGATTAATCCTTCCATTAAAAGGATCCCACGTAATACCCTTTGGTAGCCATCTCCACCCCCCTTCCTTTTTCTGTCACCTCTGACAACAACTAATATGTTCTAATCTCTGTAATTTGTCATTTCGAGAGTATGATATAAATGGACCTTTGTATGTAACCTTTGGCATTTAGCTTTTCTTTTTCACTCAGCTTAATTCCCTTGAGATATAAGCTGTTGCATGTATCAATCGTTTGGTCCTTTTTTGAGTCAGAGTCTCAATCTGTCACCCAGGCTAGAGTGCAGTGGCATGCTCATGGCTACCCCAGCGTTGATCTGCTGGGCCCACGTGATCCTTCTGCCTCAGCCTTCCAAGTAGCCGGAACTACAGGCATGTGCTACCACGCCTGGCTAACTTTTTGATATATTGTAGAGACGAGATCTCCCCAAGTTGTTCAGGATGATCTCAAACCCCTGCCTCAGGCAATTCTCTTGCCTCAGCCTCCCAAAGTGCCAGGATTACAGGCCACTGTGCCCGACTTTGGACCTTTTTAATTGCTCAAAGAATTCCATGGTATGGATGTAGCATAACTTTTTAGTCATTCACCCACTGAAGGACAGTTGGGTTGTTTCTTGTTTAGGCTATTAGCAACAAAGCTGCTAGGATGTTTTGTGGACAAGTTTTGTGTAACATTAGGCTTTTTATTTCTCTGAGATAAATGTCCAAGAATGAAATTACTGGACCAAATGGTAAGTATATGTTTAGTTTTGAAAGAAACTGTGATACTGTTTTTCAAAGTGATTGTACCCTTTGACATACCCATCAGTAAAGTATGAGTGAGTCAGTTTCTTTGCAGTGTCACCAGAATTTGGTGTTCTTGATATTTTTTATTTTAGCCATTCTAATAAGTATGTAGTGATATCTCATTGAGGTTTTCATTTATATTTCCTTCATGGCTAGTGAAGTTGAACATATTTTTATGTGCATTCTAGGCTGGGCATGGTGGCTCCTGGCATTTTGGGAGATTTACGCGGGAGGATCGCTTGAGACAAGGAGTTCAAGACCAGCCAGGGCAACATAGTGAAACTCAATTTCTAGGGAAAAAAAAAAAAGACTTCTTTATACACTCTGTATACTAGTCCTTTGTCAGATATGTGGTTTGCAAAAATTTTCTTCCAGTTTGTAGTTTGTCTTTTTTAGCCTCTTAACGGAATTTTTTGTAGAGCAAAAGTGTTTAATTTTGATGTGGTTCAGTTTATCAGCTTCCCCTGTCATGAATTGTGCTTTTGGTGTCAATTTTAACATCTCTTTGCCTAGCCCTAGGTTCTAAAGATTCTCTCCTTTTCTTTTTCTAAAGGTTTTATAGTACTGTGTTTTATCTTTAAGTTTGTGATCCATTTCGAGGTAATTTTGTATAAGGCATGAGTTTAGGTCAAGGTGGTTCTTGTTTTTTGGCTTATGGATGCCCCACATAGTGATTTTAAAAACTCTGGTCTGAATCCAAAGTGATTCTAATAGTAAGGTTAACTGGTGGATAATAACAACCTGTTCAGTGTCAGCCTGTTCTTGTTCCTAAAATGTAGAATGGGGAGCGCCTCAAACAAGTAAACCAAAACTGTTCTAGAAGAACAGCATCGTTTTTTTCCACTTAGAAGTGTAAATTTTAATTGTTATTCTTACCTTGCTGTCTTCTGAAAAAATTCTAACAATGAAAAGAAAAACATGTCCAAAAATGCTTAAGTACGATCTTGGACCAGAATCAGTGGTGCTGGTAAAACAGTAAGATGACATGGCTTGTAACTCAGAAATGAGGGAGAAAGGGAGGGAGAGAGGAGAGAGAGAACATAGACAGACAAGTCTGTAGCTTAGCCATTCCAACACAGTGGAAGCCAGAAATGGCTAAGCTATTAAAAGCAAAACAGCAAACCAAAAACAAAGAAGAACTCTCAAAGCCCACAAACAGAAAAGAACCCTCCAAAGTTGTAAATCTTTTCAAGTGCCTTCTGACAAAACTATGGAATTATCATCAAGTGGAATTACTGACAGAACTTACTTGAGAGCCAATTTCTGACAACATCGGACAGATTTCTCTGGAGCAGAGCACTTAAGAGCAGTGCAAGCTAGCACTCTAGAGATGGGTATAAAGTCAGGCCAAGGGTAAGGCCAAGTTGATGCAATCACAGTTTTCTCTAACTAAATTACACCACCTTACACAAATCTCAGCTAGCTTTCGGAGGAAATCACAAGGAACGTTTACTCTGCTGTTCTGTCTGCTGCCACACTTGTGTGTCTGAAACCAAAAAAATTGCTCTTCGAACTGTTCCCCCCCTGCTCTTTTTCTCTTGCGTAAACAGCTAGTGTTTTCTTTGTATGCTATCTTATGTGGTTTTATAAACACTGTATGTTTTGTAAACAATCCTCTACCAAACCTCCTTTGCTGATGTTTTTCTTTCCCTCAGTTTAACATTAAAGCAAAGTTAAAAGACCTAATTTTAATAATTTTAGGTTGAAATCAGTGATTTGCAGGTCATCCATTCCTTCCTTTCTCTGAATTCGTCTTGAAATGTTCCCATGTTACTTGAAACAGAAGGGTGTATTGGTATCACTAGATTTGTTCTAGATAAGTCCTGCTGAATTTTCAGGACTCCTGACCTTGGTCCACCTGGTTTTCAGGTGCTTTGGGATAGTTTTGTTAATTCTAGGTTGAATGACTGTGAGACCTTTTCAGGTGTTTTTGCAAAAAATTTATAAGAGCAAAATTAGTATGTTATATATATGTGTATATTAACCCCTTGATCTCTGACAGATCTTGAAAACCAAATGAAAAACTGAATCGTTATAGCAAATTATACTCCCTGTACTTACTACTTGTTCTATGTGCAAATTAGACTGTCCTCTAGGGTGACTTATTCTTGATGTCCCTGCTTCTTCCTCCCTTCCCTGGTAGTTAGAATTCAGATATCTCTTCAGTGATTCCAGATGGGGTGCTCTCTCCTTCCACACTCATTTGACTGGTTTTTGTGATTTTCAAGTAGGCCCCTCTATGTTGTTTACAGGTGTGTTCAAAAATTCAAAAACACATTTTTCAGGGTCAAGGGCTAACTGGGGACATCCATAATACATGTGCAGTTAACCCAAATGGTGTTTTGTGGGCGGTTTACTTTTCCCCTCTGAGAAGGTCTGAGGGCCTCTGAATAAAGGCTCATCAGCCAGGCTCAGTGGCTCAGCCTGTGATCCTGCGCCTTTGGGAGGCTGAGGTGAGTGGATTGCCTGAGCCCGCAGGTTCGACACCCGCCTGGGCAACTTGCCGAGACCTTGTCTCTACAATAAATGAAAAAATTAGCCGGGCATGGTAGCGCGTGCCTGTAATTCCAGCTACTCGGAAGGCTGAGGCGGAAGGATCGCCGGAGCCCAGCAGGTCTAGGCTGCGGTGGCCGGGAGCGGCCGCTGCACTCCAGTCTGGGTGACAGAGTGAGACTCCAACTCAAAAAAGATAAAAAAATAAAAATAAAAAATAAAGGCTCATCAGCCGACCAGGTAATGTTCACGTGGGTCTCCTGCTGGCTCCCCACCTCCATGATTCCCTGGTTATCATGAAAAGCAGAACTGCCACTCCCACCTGTTCTCTCCTCTTACCCATCCCCTTCACGAGCCAGCAGAGGACACTTGGCCACCTTTGTCATCAGCCTGTGTGACAAAGGATACAGAGGGCAGAGTATGTCTTAGCTCCTTCGGTCCTGGCAGTTCTTCAACCCTGGACCCTGACCCACCATCCTAATACCTAATGTTTGTGGATCACTTCAGCAGATAGCCTTGGACGAGCTTTCTAAAATTCCTTTCCCCTATACTTCTTCGGTTGTTAAATGTAGCTAAAAATCATCCACTAACAAGAAGGTTTAGAAGAAGGAAGCATCCTGGCTGCAACTGGAGAGAAACCCAAACGGGATCAAGCAAGGAGGGCCAGAGATGAACAGCTGGTCCCTTGTTCCTTTTGTCGGGGAGGATATTTGAACTCTCTGTAGCCGTTTTGATTAAGTGTGCAAGCAATGCACTTTGGAGCATTCTTGTTGAAATGAAACGAAACCAGGATGGCTGTGAAGATTGAGGTCATGTGGGAAAAGTGCCTAGCAGTGAGGACTCAGACGTTTCGTTAATAGCAAACTATTCCTGACCTCACTCCTGTATTTACCTGCACATTGTCTTCATCCAGTTCTCATCTTGATATCCTGCTTTCATCCCTGAGCTGCTCCTGTTGTACAGATCAGGGAGAAAGGAGGAATTACAACAATCCAAATCGGAATCATACAGTTTTCCAGACATGCTTGTTATGAGCACTATTAAGTTCTGAAATACCATAGAGTGGAATTATATGGTCTGGAGGGCCTTGAGAAATCTAGGGCATGCTTTCATTTAACAGTTGGACCCTAAGCCTGTGAGGCAAAAGTACCCATGATATGCTGGTCCCATATCAGGGCACTTTATATATATAAATTGGTAATCTGAGCCTCACCACTGGTGTTAGTTGACACGCTATCATGTCTAGGGTAGGCATGCCAGGGATACCCCCCTCAGCTCTCCAAGTGGTTAGAGACCTGGGCTGGTCACCTTTTATGATCAGCATCTTGCCCCTGGACTGATTATAAGTATTATCTTCTTTATGCATGCCTTGATGTGAAAAAGCCTTGGGAAAACGGATCCAGATTATCTTTTTTTTTTTGACTTGGAGTCTCACTCTGTCGCCCAGACTGGAGTGCAGTGGCCGCTCCCAGCCACCGCAGCCTCCACTTGCTGAGCCCCGGCGATCCTTCCACCTCAGCCTTCCAAGTAGCTGGAACTACGGGCGCGCGCTACCACACCTGGCTAATTTTTTGATTTATTGTAGAGATGAGGTCTCACCAAGTTGCCCAGGTGGGTCTCGAACCTGCAGGCTCAGGCAATCCACTCACCTCAGCCTCCCAAGGGGCGGGATTACAAGCTGAGCCACCGAGCCTGGCTCAGATTATCTTTATACCAAACATCTCATTTAAAAAAAAAATCATCCCCAAATATGACTGCTGTGGAAATTTAGATTCAAAGAGGTTGAATAACTTCACTGAGAAGAAGGCAGCTGAATGAGAATTTGAACTCAGCTCTGGCCTTCTCCCTCCAGAGCTTATGCTTTGCGATGCTGCCCAAGGCCATGTGGCACCTTGGGCCAGAATGGGGTCTATAGCTCACGGGTTACCTGACCTGCTGCTAATCACAAGTGAATTGCATCTACTTCTATGGACAGTCCTGGCAGCTTAACATTAATTTACACCATTGCAAATTAATTGGGAGAAATCATGGGTTCTGAAGATAACTCGTATGTGACCTTTGAAAAAACAACTTGTTTATAACTTGAAACTATCCCATACTACATGTCTTGTCATCTTTATCAATCCATAATATAGTTAATGTCAGAGTATTAACCTACCCAGGTAACAGGAAACATGCCGTCAAGTATGCTACATCCGTATAAATCAGGACTTTTACATTACAGCGATCCACTTTAATCTTAAGATTGCTTCGTGTCTAATGAAGCAGTGAATGAAGAAATAAGTTTAAACAGAAAAAAAGCCATTGCCCTCTTTCTCAGATATGGACGGCGTCCTCTCTTGGTGATCCGCCTGTGTCAAGAATGGTTATCCCACATGGGTAGAGTGGTGTGATGTGAACCCCTGTCCTTTCTTTAGTTAACAGTCTGCAGGTTCGAGACCTGGCTGTGCAACTTGGCGAGACCTCATCTCTACAATAAATAAAAAATTAGCCGGGCATGGTAGCGTGCACCTGTAGTTCCAGCTCCTTGGAAGGCTGAGGTGGAAGGATCGCCGGAGCCCAGCGGGGCGAGGCTGCGGTGGCCGGGAGCGGCCACTGCACTCTAGTCTGGGTAACGGAGTGAGGCTCCAACTCAAGAAAAAAAAAAAAACAGTCTGCCGGTTGTTTTTCCCTGTTGGACAAGGGATACTAGAGAGCTGACCATCCTGAAATTTGAGGAGAGACTTATTGTTACTTGTTGGATTCAGATATTCAGTCATATTGATGCTGGGTGGGATGTGGCATGAAACTTGTGGGTTCTTTGACTCAACCCTGAAATGATTTCAGAGCACCCAATAAAGTTTTAAAACAGAATTTATTAGAGAAAGAATAGGGGAAAGATAGAGGGACATGCCAGAAAGAGCTGACATGGGTGAGAGAGAAACTGAGCTTTTTTCTTTTTACAAAAGACCTGATATATACATCTAGTGACTAATATGTTAATAAGTAGGCAGGAACATCTGCTTGGGAAGGATTGCCATCTCTCTGCCTGTGATGGGTGAGGGGGTAGGGTGGCCTGGGAGTCCACAGTGAATCCACATTCTGGTCCTCAGGGCTGTTCGGCCTGTCCAGGAGATATCTGGATGCTTTCTTAATAAAAACTAAAAACTGGAAGAAATTTCCTATCTGTGCCTAACCTGTTCTGCCTACCCAGCCTCAATATCATAAGTTTTAGTTGTGTTGATACATGAAAAGCAAACTGAACAGTTTTAAGTACTTGGTCAGTGTTAACTCTTTACCTTCTTAATATTTGGTCTTTCTATTGCATGTCACAATACCTACTGATTCTAGTAAAAGTGTTTAATAAAAGCTGTTGTTGATACGTAACAAAGTACTTCACAGACATCCTTTCACTGTATCCTCACCGTGGTCCTATGAGTAGATATAAATGCAGGTTTATATCTGATGTTCAGGTTAATTTACTTTCCCCAAATCACTTAGCATTTAAGTGGCGCATCTGAGCTCCGATTTCCTGTCTGCTGTGTCTATATCTCTGGTTATTTTTCATTCCATGTTCTCTCAATTTACATTGTTCTAAGTTTTAATGTTTACTTTATCTGAAGGGGGTATTAGAAGTGGCTGTTAGCATCATCATGTGTTGAACAAGAAAATTTGTATGTAGGTTTGGAAGCAGAATGTTTTAGTTGATTTTCCTGAAAATCCTATTTGATTTCAATTTCAAAGCACCATCCTAGATGACTGTTGTGTTGTGTACCCGAAGTGATCCATGGCACTGCCCAAGAACACTCTGCATGATCTCCATGGAACTTATTTATTTGTCTATGGGTTTATAGTCAGTCTCCTCACAAATGGCCATCTGCCTGGAAGGTGTGAACTCTGTAATAGTTCATTACTCTTTCAATATGCCTGTTAAATAATGGTTGGCATATAACAAGTGTTAAATATTTGTTGACTGACAGACTAAGAATATTTAAAACACTTCTTCGATGTAGGACATAAATGACTTGTGAATTTCAACTTTTGTCACCTGGGTTTTTCAGGATGCAGCAATTTTATTAATCTTAAAAAGATTAAGAATATTTCATATCAGTTTCTATGAAAAAGCTGCTGTGCCTTGACACTATTACTAATTGCTAATTAAACTCTTACATGAGCTGTCATGTTAAGGCTTATGTTTCCTGTTTTCTTGAGGAGTTCAGACCAGGTGGCTCTTAAGGGAACATTTACATATTGCCTGGGAAAAACATCCACAATCAAGTCAAGTTCTATCTGCTAATGTTTTCAGGAAATAATTAACCTTGTCTAGAGATTTTTTTTTAAGGCTTATAAACATTTAACCATTAACAATTAGACTCATACTTTTTGCTTCATTTTTAAGGAACAGGCTGAGTTAGTTACTTGATTTAATTCCATGTAAAATGCAGCTTTTCAAGCTGAAGGTTACAACTCATTAGGGTGTCATAAAATCAATTTGGTGGGTAGGAACCAGCACTCTTTAAAAAAAAAAAAGGTGGAAGGGAACAGAATAGATTAGACGGGACTAAGCTAGACTGAAAATAGAGTGTTTTGTACACAGAATAAATAATAGTTTATGAAAATTATTTTAAACATTTATAAGCATGTACATGTTGAATCATAGTTTAACTGTTTTTATTATGGGCTGTGCTTTTTAAAATTACTTATTGATTTAGAGGATTCTTCAGTTCTTAGTATATTGAGAGTGAGGTTATTTTTTATCATTTAAAAATGAATTTCTTTGAAAATTATTCATCTAACACAGATTCACCAGTTATTCAAAGGCAGGGGCGCATAGAGTGCTTGATCTATAAATATGCTTTTCCACAGTACAGTGTAATGTGTTCCTATTAAAGTAATTTCAGGGATAAATCACAAGCATGCTTCTGTTTACCTTGAAATCCCAGATGGATCTGGACATTCCAAGTCCTGGTTCAGGCTGGGTGTGGCAGCTGCCTGCAGGTTTCCTCTCTATAGAACTACTTACTAGCTGTGGGACCCTGAATATAATCTTCTTTTCTTCTATGTGGGAATAATAATACAGTAATACCTACCTTAAAAGGTTGCTGAGAAGGTTGAATGAAATCAAATCTATAAAAATAAAATGGTATTTTTTTAGAATAATACTTTACAAAATAAACACTAATGCATTTTAATATAACAGCACGCTCCCTAAATGAAGAATACAGGAATAAACAAGAGAAAGTAAGAATAAATATATTAAAAGTAAGAATAAATACAGACACAAATTTGGGACAAATTTCAGGGAGTTTTTTTATCCCCCAAAACAGTGGTCCTCAACCTCTTTGGCATTTTTCCACGGAACGGGGAGGTGGGGCTGGGGTGTGGAGGTAGGGGGTCATCAAGCCACAGATTCTCATAGGGAGCTCGCAACCTAGATCCCTCCTTTGATCCCGCCCATGCGCAGTTCACAATAGGTTTTGCACTCCTTTGAGACTCTAATGCCACAGCTGATGTGACAGAAGGCAGACCTCAGCCGCCACTCCCCTCCTGTTGTGTGGCCCCAGTTCCCAGCCGGCCACTGACCGGTATTGGTCTGCCTCCAGGGGGTTGGGAGCTCTGCCCTGAAACTTGTCCATAAACAGGCTCTAGTCACAACCTTCAATGAAAGACCCAAGACTCCAGACTCCAAGACACAACTTCCAAGAAAGTTTAAGCTGTCCTTTTTGTTGTTGTGGAGTCAGAGTCTCATTCTGTTGCCCAGGCTGGAGTGCAGTGGCACACTCACGGCCACCCCAGCGTCAACCCGCTGGGCTCCAGCAGTCCTTCCACCTCAGCCTTCCAAGTAGCCGGAACTACAGGCTCGCGCTACCATGCCTGGCTAATTTTTGATTTATTGTAGAGACAAGGTCTCACCAAGTTGCCCAGGCTGTTCTTGAACCTGCGGGCTCAGGCAGTCTACTCGTCTCGGCCTCCTCAAGTCCTGGGATGACAGGCTGAGCCACCAAGCCCCGCCCCTTCTTCCCCTTTTTAATGTTGTTGCTGACAGATAAGGAAGACTTCAGCTGCACTGACTCCTGATTTTGGACTTGTCTCAAGCCAATGTCGAAATAACTTTTATCACATTGCTATGGGCTCAATGTTATTATCTGCCCTCCCCCAAAGTTCACATGTTGAAATCCTAAATCCCCAGTGTGATGGTATTTGTAGGTGACCTTTTAGAGAGAATTAGATCATGAGGGTCGAGCCCTCAGGATAGGATTAATGCCCTTATTAGAAGAGACACAGAGGGACACATGCACTTGGCTCTCTTGCTCTCATAGAAGACACACAAATACATACATACCTTTGAAACCTTTATTGTTGCTGAAACAATGACTCTTTAGCAAGAGAAAATTGAGTTCTAAACCAGAAAATGCTTTGTGCTCACAGCTCTGAAACTTCATTGCTCACACTTGCAATAGATGTTCATAAGGAGAATCAGCTGTTGGTGATTTAGTAGAAATTTTCCTTTCTTTTCACCCAAAACTCACATATGAAAATTCCGAACAATCCTCTTACTCTCTGCCCTCATAAATCAGTTGCTAATTGTATATCCTCCTAGGCATCTTGCTAGATGAGTATTCCTGGACAGGACTCAGATGTTACTTCTGTGTCCCAACTTCCTTTCTGGTATTTGAGATTCTGCACAACATGGCTCATTCCTCCCCTTCTGTCTTTATGTCGTACTTTGATTTTCTGTACGTCTTAAACTTTGTCCCCTTAGGACTCTGATCTCTGTATACAAATAACTGCCCTTCACCATGCTCTCCTTATATACTCGTAGAGCAACGTGCATATCACTCTGTCAAAACCATCTTTAACTGTGGCACTGTCTCCTTGAGACAGTTCCTGTTTTATTATTCCTCCCGACAGACCCCACCAATCCACACATAACTAGATGTACCTTCTCCTGCCATTGGACTCCGAGGGTATTGCTAGACTGCCTTTATGCCTTTTCTTGGGCCCCGTCGCACAGTCTATCTTGGGATACACCCAATCATGCTCTCATCATCTCGGTCTTACCTATCTGTTGTTATTTATTGTCAGTTCTTTTTTATGTGTATCTTCCTCGTTGGGTCTAGTCCCATGCCCATCACCTACCAGTCATTCCCTATGAATGGTAATTAACATGTACTGGACACTGACTGTGTAACAGAGACTGATTTGCGTCCCATGTGATCTCATAATTATCCCATGAAGTAGATCCTGTTGTCATCCTAATTGTAGATAAAGATGTTAAGCCGTGCAGATGTTATGTAACCTGCCCAAGGTCACATAACTATGTGGCAGCAGCAGATCCAGGTGTCAGCCCAGGTGTGCCTGACCTCACAGCCCACACTCTTAATCATTATGCTGTATTCTTCATTCAGCTATGCTGATTTAAATTTTATAGAACCTATAAGTTCTTAATACAAAAATCAGTGGGAATCACTGATCTAAATGATAAAATGTTTAAATGTATTAGGGAAACAAACTAATATCTTCCAATTTTCAGTACAAAGGTCTTCTTAGAAACCTTAGAATAAACTAGGGAAGCTGTGTTCTACCAAGGACACTTTAAAAGTCCCTACATACCAGCAAAAAGTACCTGACCATGTGTTTTTAGGATGTGGTAAGAATTCCTCTAATGTTGTCTCTCTTGCTTCAGGGTTGGAGGCTCTAACAGCTGAAATTCTTCCAGCTTGGGCACTTCAGTTGTAAAAGCGATGACCTAGTGTTTGAGCAATGGGGCATTTGCTCACATGTTTTTACTTCTCTTTTCTTTCATTTACCATTTCCGTAAAGTTTGCATAAACAAAATAGTTAGAGCTCTGTTTGTTTTTCTGCACTTGTTTATGTGTTATATTGGGCTGTTGAACATGCAGCAGTCTTTTTTTAAAAAAATAAAGATGTGGGGTACAATTCAGAGTTAGGTATACAAATGTTGATTGTGCAGGTACCCTTGTTGATGAGGTATGCCCTTCCCTCCCCTAGCAGTTTCCCCTGACTGCTGGTCCCACTCCCCCTCCCCTGACAGTTTCCCACTACTGCCAATCCTTTTCTTATAGTATTATAATAATTGTTCAAGGTCCGCTTATGAGTGAGAACATATGGTACTCTGTTCTTTGTTTCTGTGATAGATCACTGAGTATGATCGACTCTAAATCCATCCAAGTTGCTACATGCAGCAGTCTTGCCTAGTTGTTTTAGCATTTTGCTTCTCACACATTAATGAAAATGGTAATGGTAATGCAGAGGCTAGTGGGTCAGGCTGAAGAAGACCTAGCAAGAAACAGGTGGGTTCGTAGTTTGCAATTGTGATTCAGCACCCAATCAGGCAGAGTCAACTGTGTCAACAACATAGAGAGCATGCCAAGTGTTGTAGGGACAAGGGAAGATAAGTTAGTTGAATTGAGTACCTCCTGGTCTCTTCTCAAAGTAAGGGAGGATCTAGCATCTAAGGTAAAAGGTGGTGGAGACCAAGAAAATGGTCTTTTTAAAAATAGTTGTGTTTCTAGAATCACGCAACTGAGTTTATTTGAAGAGCCTCAAGTGACTTTGAGGTAGAGCTCTCAGGGACTGAAATGATAAATGTAGCTTGACGGTTGTGAGACAAGAATTGTTCAGGTAGGAAGAGTAAAGAGTGTGAAATAAATTTTAATATAGAAGCACCAAAGAACAAGAATGTGGATTACATCAGTACAATTTTTAATAGTATTTTTAGTGTATTTATGGAATACTTGACAGACTAGATGGTCAAAATATCATTTGAATGTATGAAACAGCTAAGTTAGAGGCTCCTAGATATTCATGTTTTAAATACTCTTTTCTAAATTAAAAAATGACCATTATATTTCTAAATTGCTCTGTGGCTTTTACAAATATAGTCTGCACATGTATTTTTAGAACACAGCTGTTGTGCAAAACAGTAGAATCAAAATTGATGTATCTTACTTTTGAGTAGGTGGAGTGGCTTAAATCACTGTCATGGATGATTGGAGCTAAGTCATTAATCATTCCATTAATTTATCCTGCTCATGTGAGAATATGTTGCTGTTGCTTATGACAACCATGGTGCACATACTCCACAATTGAGAGCTAGAAGAGCTTTTGTTTTAGAAGTTACATAACATATAATATAAAGCACATGAATTTTGTACTTCAGATTAATTTTGTTAGCACAGCAGAAAGCTGAACAGTAATTTGGTTATTTCATTTTCAGAAGGTATTGAGGCAGATGCTGGTGAGGTCATTGGGGACTGAGCAATCTCCATTTCAATAGCTCCATCCTTGATTTTTTTCTTTTAAGGGGGTGTTGTTAGCCTGGATGACAGAGTGAGCCTCTGACTCAAAAGCAAGCAAACAAAACACACAAAAAAACTCATTCGGTAATAACAACATTCATCCATTCGTGTGGGCAGAGCCATCATGTCCTAATCACCTCTTAACACCATGACAATGGTAATTAAATTTCAACATGAATTTTAGAGGGGACATTCAAACCATGGCAGACATTAGACAGAGAAAAACTTAAATGCATATGCTATTACATGTTGTAGTATTTGCCATGAGAACAAATAACAGGCTGTTATAAAAGAGAATTGCAAGGACAGGAGGGAGGTACAAGGAAGACCTCTGGAGAAACTGACATTTAAAGGTCATTTAGTACTCATGCATTAATGACATTTAATGATCCTGGGTATGAACAGGGGTTTACCAGGTAACCTATGTGTTTAGGAGAACAGCTGGTGAGAGAAGAAAGGAAAGGGTTATCTAGGTAGGGAAAATACTTAGATGAGAAGTCCTTAAGGTGACAAAAAGCTTGGTAGGTTCCCTGGTCTGCAGGATGGCCAGTGTGCCCTGAACAGAATGCTTTTTAGGGAGAATTGCACAAGAAGGGGGAAGAGGTAACCCGAGACAGATCGCACAGGGCCTTGTTGACTGTGTTTAGGAATTTGGATGGAATCATTAGATGAATGGAGATGCCATTAGCTGAAGCAGAATATAGCAGCTTTGAGGTGGAATCTCAAGAATTTAAGTGGGTTTTTTGTTTTGTTTTTGAGTCAGAGTCTCACTCTGTCGCCCAGGTTGGAGTGCGGTGGCACGTGCATGGCCACTGCAGCCTTCACCTGCTGGGCTCAGGCGATCCTTCCACCTCAGCCTTCCAAGTAGGTAGAACTACAGGTGTGCACCACCACACCCAGCTAATTTTTTGATTTATTGTAGAGACGAGGTCTTGCCAAGTTGCCCAGGCTGGTCTCGAACCCCTGGACTCAAGCAATCCTCTCGCCTCTGCCTCCCAAAATGCTGGGATTACAGACGTGAGCCACCGCACCCAGCTAAGAATTTAAGTTTAAATTTGTGAAGCTTGAGACATTTATGAGCTATCCCAATGGAACTGCTAAATGCACAGTTAGGTATGTGAATCCAGAGTGAGAACAGAATGGGCTGAGGTGTAAATTTAAGAGTTGCTGGTTCCAGCCTTGGAAAAGGGTGAGATATCACACAGGGAGAGAGTGTAAAGGGAAAAGAGAACAGAGCTAAGGAATGGGGGAGAGAATCAGGAAACTCCAGTGTTTATTATGGATCTGCACAGTAAGACAAGTAGGATGACATTCAGAAGAGGTCGAATAAAAGCAACTGAGAGAAGAGAACATTTCAAGAAGAAAGAATGGCCAGCGGGTTTGCAAGCAGATGAGAGAGGCACATTAAGATGAGGACTGGAAAAACATCCATTAGATTCCCGTTCAAAGGGCTCTGCTGATTGGATAAAGGCAGTTCAGTGCAGTAGGGGTAGAAGCTAGTTTGATGTGAAGTGGAAGCTTCCAGGCCGTTCTTCTGGGTGCTTGGCTAGGGAGAGAAGCCGCAAATGTAAGCCCTGGCAGGAAGAAGATAGGGGGGTCAAGGAGGGAGTGGGTGGGTTTCTGAAGATGGAAGAGGAAAAGGAGGTGTGAGAACATGCTTATCAACAAGGGGAGGTGACCTGTCAGAGAGGGATCCTTCAGCGAGGTCAGCTTGAGGATCGACTCATAGCTCACACCGCGAGGGTGTCAGCAGATGTGCCGTACTGGGTTGTGTGCACTCTGGCTGTCTAGGGCCTGTAGCATTTTCTGGTTTTACTTGTGCATGTTGGTCCCTCTGATTGGTCACTCTGTGCCAGGAGCTTTACAGACATGACTTCACTGAATTCTCGGAACAACCCCTTCAAGTAGGTGATATTTGTTTTCTCATCTTTACGGGCAAGGAAACCGGCTCTGAGTGGCTTAGTAATTTCCCAAGTTCCATAGCTACCAAGCAATGGAGCCAGGATCCCTTTCAACTTGTGTCCGATGCCAAAAAAACCTTTTTCCTTGACTCCTACCTCCATAGCACCCTCCAAGTAGACTGTAAAAATAACTAGAGTAATTCTGTTCCCTACTAGAAAATTTCAAATGTAACATCTTCAATGAAAACATTAATTTGGAAATATTAGGATTTACATTCTAAAATATACATTCTAAAAAGAACATTGAAACATTTAGAAATTTTTCCATAAAGAATGATGTTTTATCACCATTCATTTAAAAAAATTATTATAATAATTTCCTCTTTATATGTCCAAATGTAGTTGGAGAATTCCTAAGCGTTTAGGTTTTTTGAGCAGAACTTTTACATATATTATTTTAAGAGACAGATGTGCAGTGCTAGAAATTAAAGTAACCTGGTGGTATTAACTTTTTTCTTTACTGACATGAATTTTTAAAGTAAGTAATATGATTGGATTTCAACTTATTCATGGTTTTTGTATTTTGTATTTTGTATTTTTATTTTTTTGAGTTGGAGTCTCACTCTGTCACCCAGATGGAGTGCAGTGGCCGGTCCCAGCCACCGCAGCCTTGACCTGCTGGGCTCTGGCGATCCTTCTGCCTCAGCCTTCCAAGTAGCCGGAATTACAGGCATGTGCTACCATGCCCAGCTGATTTTTTGATTTATTGTAGAGATGAGGTCTCGCTGCCCAGGCAGTTCTCGAACCCGCGGGCTCAGGCATTCCACTCACCTCAGCCTCCCAAAGGCGTGGGATTACAGGCTGAGCCACCGAGCCCGGCTTCATGTTTTATCATAATTATTCTGTTACAGGGGAGCGTCAATCATTCGTGTCTGTTTTAAATGAAGAAGCTCACCTTAATGCCATAGGCAGTGACGTCTGTGTAGGAACTTGATGTACAGTGTGTCTGTTGGGAGCAGTTTCTTGGGTGTGTTGTAGCATCCTCTTCTCTGTACAGAAAGGAGGTACCAGCAGACATGTTCCTGCTTTTTCAAGTAAACAACATGCAGTAAAGTAGTTATGTCTGTGTAGCTCTGATAACAGCTGGTAAATTTCTTTTCCTGCATTCAGATTCCCAGTGTGTCTCCGTGACCTATTTTAATGCAGTTTCACAATAGCATGGTTTTATATGAGGAACTTTAGTCCCCCACTAAGAGTAGGTCTGAGTTAGAGAAGCACCAGGTAATAAAGTTATTAGATGGTGCTCTGGGGGCCTGGAATAAGTAATTGTGAGATTAGAAAGAAAAGACTGAAGTTTTTCCTCTGCCTCAGGTTCATGTTAACTTGATGTCTAATTTTCCTTCTTCCACTTATCTCCTTAAAACAGACCCCATACCTAATTTTATAGTCCTAAAATCTTTTAGTTGAAAGGCAGAGGTCACCTGGGCTGCCATGCTAGGGCCAATTGCCACTGCATTTGGCAACCTGGACTTTTCCAGTCTTGACTTGAAAGTTTCTAGCTGTAACAATGTCCCAGGACTTGTCCAAGTCAAGCTGCTCCTTTCTTGTTTGAAAAACTCTGAAGTAGAAAGTTGTTTTTAAGTTTTTGGCTAAAATGTATTTCCTTGCAACTTGCTCTACTTGTCACTAGTTACTTAGTATCCACATAGAGTACATCTGATCCCTCCTTCATTGATGATTGCTTGTGTTTGAAGACACCACCGCATTCTCTCTCGGCCTGCTCTGTTCTATGCCGAGTATCCCAAGTTTCTAAACCTCTCCACCTAAGACAGAGTTTTCAGATTCTTTACTGTTTGGTTAATGCGCTTATAATATTTATTATTTATTTTATAATAGTTTATAATATTTATTTATAAATGTGTTATTATTTGTCTTTACCCCTTGATTAATGCATCTGTAACATATAATAGTACTTGTGATCCTTTATTGTTGTTAATAAGACATTGTAATTCACTATTTTGTTGACAGCAGTTATACTCACAAGGGGGGGGCAATCTGTTTTTCCTCCTAAATTGGAATTTTAATTTAATTTTGTTTTCTAGCCATTCTACTTTTCTGTGAATTCCAAAGGCTGATTTTTAACATTAAACATGTTCTTGGGTGAGATATACAACTTTAATAACATACCTTCTGGGTTTTTAGCCAAGTCACTGGTACAAAGGATGAGTTGGAAAGCTTTTTCCATTATGGCATATTATTATGTTTAATTAAATAATTATTTAATTATTTAAATAATATATTATTATTAAATGATTGAATAATTATCTTTAAGTATTTCGGTTTCCGTAAATCAATTGTTGGGCCTATGACTGACCGAACAATATGTCAAATCTTGCAGCCCAACCCCCCAAAAAAGAATTATGCTCATCTGTATTCACTCGTTTTAGGGTACCTATGGTGGCTCCTGGCAGTCGGTAATTCATCTGCGAGCAATCACAAATGATTTGTGATTTGTCCTTTTACTATTTTGATGGCTGCTATCAAGCTGCTTAGTGTGTTACTTCTAATTTTTTTTTCTTTAAAAACCAGGTTTTTTTGTTTTTGTTTTTGCTTTGTTTCTAATCTTCTTTCTCAGTGACTTTTCAGAGATTACTAGTAGTGATTCTGCAACTCAGAGAATTGCTTTATACACACAACACTAGAAACTTTATCTTGGATTTTACATTCTTTTATTTCCGAGTTGGTGTCTCACTCTGTCGCCCAGACTGGAGTGCAGTGGCCACTCCCGGCCACCACAGCCTCGACCTGTTGGGCTCCGGCTATCCTTCCGCCTCAGCCTTCCAAGTAGCTGGAACTATAGGTGCGTGCTACCACGCTCGGCTAATTTTTTGATTTATTGTAGAGACGAGATCTCGCCAAGTTGCCCAGGTGGGTCTCGAACCCACGGGCTCAGGCAGTCCACTCACCTCAGCGGATTTTACATTCTTATCAACCATCTCTCTCACAAGTTAATGCTACTCAGTGGGCTTGTTACTTCTTTCTTCTTCAGCCTTTTCACATCCCTACAATTTTTTTGTGACTTTTCCATCGCATTGTTTGCAAACTTCTGCTCACTCTGAACTTTTGCATTGTTTTTGTCCTTGCAGGTTTCTGTCCTTTGCGTTTTGCTTTCATTTGAGCTCTATTAATTACTTGCCTTCTAGCCGTCCCCTATGTGATGCCCATTAAAAATTGGAGTTCATTGGACTGTATTTGTTTCTGGAGATGCTTTCGGCATTGCCTCTTCCACAGGCTCATTTGTGACGGAGTGGACAGAATTTGTTTTTGAAGAAGAGATCTTGCCTCTTGAGCCAGTTCTCTGGCTGTGCAGTCATACTCATCCACTGTCTCCCTCAGCAAACATGGTAGGAATGCACTGTCTAGTGTGATAACAGAATGCTTATAAAGTAATAGCAATGAGATAAGTATTGGAACAATGGTGACTGTCAGGTGTTGAGGGTATGAGGCAGAAGTGACTATTGAAAAGATCCCGGATGTCACAAAAGAGGTGATGTTAGGCTGTCTTCAGATATGAGTCCAAGTTTGCAGCAGGCATGGTGGCTCATGCCTGTAATTCCAGCACTTTGGGAAGCCAAGGAAAGAGGATTGCTTGAGCTCCAGAGTTTGAGACCAGCCTAGGCAGCATAGCAAGACCTTGTATCTACAAAAAAAAAAAATTGGCATAGTGGTGCTACAGTGAGCCATGATCGTGCCACTGTACTCCAGCCTGGGTGACAGTGTGAGACCCCGACTTTCTTTCTTTCTTTCTTTCTTTATTTTGAGTTGGAGTCTCACTCTGTTGCCCAGACTGGAGTGCAGTGGCCACTCCTGGCCACCGCAGCCTCGACCTGTTGGGCTCCGGCGATCCTTCCACCTCAGCCTTCCAACTAGCGGGAACTACAGGTGCGTGCTACCATGCCCAGCTAATTTTTGATTTATTGTAGAGAAGAGGTCTCGCCAAGTTGCCCGGTGGAGTCTTGAACCCGTGGGCTCAGGCCATCCACTCGCCTGGGCCTCCCAAAGTGCTGGGATGACAGGCTGAGCCACCGAGCCCAGCCAGACCCCAACTTCAAATCAATCAATCAATCAATCTATAAGTTTGCCAAGTATGAACCCATGAAAGTGTATGGGATTTACCTGTGACTGGTATACTGAGAGAGATTTCTTATACTCTTTGAGAGAAGCCAATCATTTGGATCAGTTCTTTTCGTTATCTGCTATATACTTCCATATCTTCCTTTTGATTTACAGTTACAATCTTCAACTAGAAAATAAGATAAATATCATTAAAGACCCATATCTACAAGATTCCTCCACAGAACTGTAAAGGCACTAGGGCATTGTTTCAGTTTTCTTTGCTTAGGAATCAATCTCCTAACCATGTGTCTGGACAAGTTCCTCCTGAGTGATGGTATTATCATTTTTAGGAGGTTCTCTGCCATTTTGTCATGTTGAGTGACAAACCTACCTAACCCTATCCATTCATATTTTGGTTGCTTTCATTCCCCCTGAAAGAAAGCATCCAAATACTTTTACTCTCTTTTAACTACTAAAGGGGGTCAACCAAACAAGCACTAAATTTATTTTATCGCTTGGCCAAGCAAGAGAACACACCATAGCTCATCGGTTATGCTACATAAGGATTGAAGGTTGCACCCTGGCTAGGGGAAATGAGCCCATAAGGCCACACACAATTGGTTTCAACTAAGCCTTGTTTTTCATTGGCCATGAGGGCCTAGCATACCGAGGGTGCTCAGCTACCATAGTTTCATATCAGTTTTGACTGATGGGCTGCCCCAAATTCACAACTAGTTATAGTGAAACTCAGCACCATGTTTACCTCTGGGGAAGCGCTATTATCAGTGAAAGTTCTTTGGCCAGACTCATGAGGAACTGTTAGATATCTCAACCACCCTGTTGTTTTCCTGCAGCCTTGGACAGGTCCAGACTTCAGGTTTATGGGTTGTTGTCATCACACAGTTGTGTTGCAGCATGGCCCGGCCTTGAAACCTTCTTTCTCCTCTGCCGTGTGTCCTGCCCACCAAAATTCTGTTGCTGGTTTCCATTTCTCTTTGGAACTTCAGAATTGATTTCTTCTTTGCATCTTATGTAACTTATTTTCTAACATCTAGAGGTTATACATAGTGAAACAGATGTTTTTTTCAAAATAAAGTTTCTGCTGGCCGGTCTCAGTGGCTCAGCCCGTCATCCCAGCACTGTGGGAGACCCTGAGCCCGAGGGTTCGAGACCAGCCCAGGCAACTTGGTGAGACCTCGCCTCTACAATGGCTCAGCCTGTAATCCCGCACCTTGGGAGGCTGAGGTGAGTGAATTGCCTGAGCCTG